>NC_088295.1:42963992-43097836 GCF_032854445.1 Liolophura sinensis
TTAGTCTCTGTATGCTGTTGTCTTTTATACCTCATCCCTCCATATATCAAGAATCTGCTGGTGGACTAAGCATCCCCGAGTCAGTTCCTTTGCATTGCTTTATGTGTTTCTTTATTAAATGTGGTGACAAATGTAGCACAATATATTTTGAGTAATTCTAGACCAGTGACGTCAGATAAATTTCAATAGGGCCGCACCGAATTACCTCCCTTGAGGTAACCCTCCCGCTTAAAAGGTGCTTTTATAGGAGTATGCCCTGGCAAGCTTTCGAGTTAAAGTGGCATAAGCCAGTTTTAACCTAGGTTTAAGACGGATTTTAATTTTGTAAACATATTCGAAACCCCAGCATAAACGTAACTATACTTTCAAAACGATTTGGAGGTAATTTTAAAATCCTGACCAAATACAATAGATCTTGGCCGAACTCCGTCAAATATATGTATTCTATTTAAGCTAGAACACATAGGCTGCATTTCAGAGATCTCGACATTTCTACGACTCTCTGAGTCTAATATCATGTGTTTTTACATTCTGTTGTCTAGATAATATTTGTCACTGTCGTGACCTATTCCAAATTATCTCAAAATTCGACCACAAAACGGCATTTTTGGAGGCAAATAAATGTCATGAGAGATTATTTCTGGTACTAAAATTTTCCTAGAGGGATACCACCCTACCTTCCAAGCACCTCTCAAAGTACCTTTCGAAAATCAATAAAACTTCCAGAATCTGGTAAAATGGGCAACTTAGTCATGGACGAAATTTTAGGTCATTTAGGGTAACCTGCATACTGCATGCTTTGATAGGCGAGGTTTCACTTCTCATAGTTTTGCGCCCCAAAAGCTAATCTCCCGTTATTTCATGGTCACTGTTGTGTAACAAGGGCGGTAATTCAGACATTTATTTCAGTTAACTCTACTTAAGCCATGGCGCTGGGGATCAAATAAGTTGATACTTTTCAGCATTTAGATCAACAATTAGAATAAAACCCCACTCAACGATTACGTGTGACTATATTTCCCCAACAGTCATACTGTCGTCGGTGCCCATAAGGGCCCTGCAGATGGCGTGCTAACTAATACTCCAACATGGTACGAGATTTGAATACTGATTTCACTCATTCGCCTTGAAAATAACTCGCGTCTTTCCAACATCACTGAAAACTGTTGACTGCTTCTCTTTGCATGGTTCCGTTCTGTTTTCGTACTTTACACACTTTCTTAGTTTTTTGGTGGTTAGCCCTTAATGGCTGACGGCTGGTGTATGCATTCTGTTTCGACGAATGGACTCTAGTTTTGCTCTCCACGCTGATGTATTTTATATTATGAGCATTTATGTATACATTAGTACAGTATATGTGAACAGGTTCAGGTCTGTGAAAACGGATGGGGTATTTTAAACTCATTCTGTTACGTGCAAGAATGTGGAAAAGTCTACTTAACAAAAAGTTTCTTAAAACACGACATTTATGCCAAACTTATTTCCGTTCACACTTTGTTATATAAAATAAAGATAAATCGCAAGTTCTTAGATTGGAGCACGAATCAGGTATACAGCTGATTGTTGGCAAATACACAGAGAAAGGTTTGTGATAGTTTGCAAATGGTCACACATAACTAATGAAATAAGGCCTCTTGTCAATTTACCTCATGGTTTTATTCTGACCATCCACGTAAATGCCTAACAAATTCCACCCCAACCCCTGCTCTCAAACTACCCACCCACCTGCACTATGGCTGTACTAATTAAATATAAACATCCAGCGATGTTAATTGGTCTGTTGTGACCCAGAAGGTATCTATACTTTTAGCCTGAAGTAATTCGTTTCAAGGTCAAATCGGCGAATACATTCATAGATCTATATGTATATACATTTTGAATGATGAAATGTAGCAGTGTAATGTGTGAAAAGTTACAAAAACAATTAAAGACATGCAACACAGGCAGCAAAACCAAAGAAGCCACGACAGTGTGATAGCTGCCAAATTGTCACAGTTAACCGGTGAAAATACGGCCTGCGGTCAATTTACGTCAGGGTTTCATTCTGAATGTTCATGTAAATGTATAAATCGTAGCAACTTACACGCCTTCTAGTACCATGGTTTAAGCAGAATTAGGTAAAAAAAAATGCTGTGATGTGAATTACTCAAAATGTTGTGTTGTCATCGCATTTAACATACAATGGCATTAAACAATGAAAAGGGAACAGGTGTGAGACAAGTAAAGATCATTAGCTTATACCAGAGGTTATATATCATTGCCTGTTGTAAACTTGACAACAAAACGTTCCTTATTGTTAAGTCGAGAGACAGATTAGTGCTGACGTCGTTTTCATAGCCTCTTAAGCGCAAATGTTTAAAATGTACACATTTTCTAGGTATTAAAATAATACATGTAAAATTCTGTAAACAACGCCGCAAACTATGCCCAAATCTTAAACTGCTATGCCAAGTAATGATAGTTTGCCGGTTGTTGCAACAAAATGTAAAGTTTCAAAAATTTTAACCTTTTTGTCGCAGAACACAGTGAATTTGACGTAAGGCGTTGTTAAATTTCAACACTTTCTTATCCTTTTAAAAATGTTCAGTGCCTAACACTTTAGAAGGTATTTATTTAACATTTTGAATGCTTTCTCAATACATTAAAACAATACGTAAGCTATTCAAGTTAACTTAATCTAAAACCCCGGCTCTGTTTTGCTCGACAGGTTTACTAAGGTCCTGGTCCTTTATTCTGACCACCTTGCGGGCCTATTTAAAATATTTTTGTTTGCGAGATAGACAATAATCAATCATAATATCGATATGAAAATAGGAAAACAATGTTCACTGCTATTTTAGTCTACAAAACATTATATTTGTCTTTCAGCTGTCCAAGTGTGTTATAATAACCAGTTGTCCTTTGTGGACACGGGATTCGGGCAGCTGAACTACCCCTTAACTGTGACTCAGCAAAAGACGTGTTCGTGTAACGTGGCTCTCTCCGGAGTGTCAGAGAATACAACAGCCACCTTACGGGTAAAGTTAACCGGAACAACAACTGCGGCATCGGTCTGTCGTAGTAGGCTTCAGGTATTTACCCCGCAGAAGCTTTTCCGACTCCTGTGCTCTTATCCTGTCAATAGCTCGTTCGACCTCCCCATCTCTGACTCTGGCCGAAGGATGTTGTTTTCCCAAGACGCTGGTACCATGCAAATGAAGTTTTCCCTTGTCGAAGGTAGGGATATATATTTTATACATATATGTATTTTTAAATATAGACGCGATTTCAGACATTGTGAAAAGTAGCTTGTATACGTTTGACCATGCGTTTAATACAGAGTCTACAATCCACCCCCAAGTAAACCAGCCATCATCTACAGATTACATTTTCACTCAGTAACAGCATATTCTCATTCGCAGACTACATCAGCTACCGTCTCCCCTAACACACAGGCTACACTCGCCCGCTTCCCTCAGCAGCAGTATCTTCCCGTTAACCACAGGCTACCATTTTCCTCAGCAACACAAACTACCTATTCACTACAAACTACCCTTTTCCTCAGCAACATTATCTTCCTTTTCGCCACACTGTATATCTTTTTCCTCAGCAACACCATCTCCCTTTTTGGCCACAGACTGTTCTTTGCTCCAACAACACCATCTTCGTTTACGCCACAGACTCCCTTTTCCTCCGCAACACCATCTTTCTTTTCGCCATAGACCACCGTTTTCCTCAGCAACTCCATCTTATTTTTCAACTATTTCAACTAAGAAGAATACAACTATTCTCAGCAACACTATCTTGCATGCAGTCACAGATCTGAGAATACCTCAACCGTTGCATCTTCCACTCAGTCACAGATTCCATCATGTTATCATCAACAGCATGTTCAACACTGTAGAGTAGCTAGAGTATATCTAACCGCAAGTGTGGAACTTTACCCATATCACAGCAATTCTCAGCAGTGCACTTTTCCACCAACCACAGCATATTTAACTTAGACATAGACTCCATCACTCACTCAGCAACATCAGATTCACCTAATCCATTCGTCGGAACCATTCGTATACCAGCTGTCAATCAAAATGGACTTTCCAGGTCAATAATCGCGAAGCCAGTTCCCAAACGACGTGAACATAAAAAAGCAAAGAACTAAGAAAGTATACAAAGTACGAAAATAGGACGGAATCATGCAAAGAGAAGCAGTATACATTTTCAGTGATGCGTGAACGACGCAAAGAATGTTCTAGGCGAATGAATGAAATCGGTATCCAAAATAGTGTTCCATGCTAGTTTATATATTGTCAATAATCAAAACATATATCTCAGTTGCGCGCTTTGATTGAAAATGTTCATATATTCAAAGTGGAGCTTAATTAAACAAGATGAATACACCCCTATCACGGGTTAAGCGGAATTAGACACAATTAAAACTTAAGAAACTTTGAGTGAAGACAATGGAACATCCTTGACTCACCAGATTTTGCAGTAATATAATAAAGACGTACGGCATCGAATGATAAAACTGAGCAGCGACGATAGTGTGATATTAGAAGCTGGCAAATGGTCACATGTCACCGGTGAAATACGCCTCTTGTCAATTTGTGTCAGTTGGGGTTTTATTCTAACTGTTCATGTAAATGCATAAATAGCAGCAAATTACACGCCCGTAGCACCAATATCTAAGCAGAATTAGATAAAAAAAATGCAGTTATGTTAATTTGCAATTTATTAGATGTCATTGGTCTAGATTTACCAAAAATGATGTATTGTCATCACATTTAACTTACAATAACATTAAAACAATGCAAAGAAATCAGGTTTCGGGGATGCTTCGTCCACCAGCACAATCCCGGTTTAATAATTAAGATGTACAGCAAAGACAGAAACACAGAGCAGCGACGAATGGGATGGCTGGCAAATGGTAACCCGTAAGTGGCGAAATATGGTCTCTTGTCAATTTACCTCAGTGAGGGTTTTATTGTAACTGTTCATGTAAATGCTTAAATAGCAGCAAATTGCACGCCCCTAGCACCATGGCTTAAGCAACATTAGGTTTAAAAAATGCAGTGGCTTTGACATCGTCACACAACGCAGACGATCGAACAATGCCGTAAGGTACGCGATTTGTATTTTTTAATTTTTTTTATTTGATCGGTGTTTACACCGTACTCAAGAATATTTCACTTACACGACGGTGGTCACTATTATGATGCAAGGAAACCAGGCAGAGCCCGGGGAAACCCACGCCCATCCGCAGGTTGTTGATAGACCTTCCAATTTACGGCCGGAGAGAAAGCCAGCATGAGCTGGACTTGAACTGACAGCGACCACATTGGTGAGAGGCATCTGGGTCATTGCGCTGCGCTAGCGCCCTTACCCCCTCGGCCACTGAACCCCCTACACGATTTGTACCCTCCATGTGCAGGACCCATCGGTATATTGCTATCCAAGTTTGGATAATTTACAATGTGAAAAATTTAAACTATTCCTCTTGTAAAGTCCGCGAAATGGGAAACATTTTGATCTTTATATAAATACAGGTCACAGACATCATTATCCCTGTAGCAGCAGCAAATTCCACACAGTCACACACTACAGCATACCTTAGCAACAGCATTCACTCGGTAACTGGAATGTCTACAGGGCTGGGGAACCACAATATAGTTTTTCCCTTACGTTCGTGCCAGGGAAAGTGCCACTTTTTGACTTTTTGTCATGGAAAGGTTTTTACTAAAAACGTTGGTGGTCTTCAGATGCTCAGATATAATAAAATTTAACCGGCCCATTCATGGATAAAAAAAAAAAAGCCTCGGTATATTTTGGCCTACCAGCGAGTTTAAGAAAAGTTAAGAACTGGAGAATTTAGATTCTTCATCATGGCGATGGTTCTACTGTTAGATTTAATGTTGTCTCACTATTTTTTTTATCTTGCTGCACTCCAGTTGAAGAACTTCAGTAAAAAACTGAAGATGTATGTTTTTTCTGTTCAGGATCTGGAACCGTACTGATAAGCTGCACTGGAGATCCTTTACCATCAGTTACCCCACGCATTCCAACGTCGCCTGTCGCTAGCCCAACAGTACCTACTTTTCGCCCAACACCAACTAATACAGGTTCAACTCGTCAGAGACCGCTTACAACAACAACTTCGCCGCCTACACGACGAAACCCTACATCCCAACCAACTGCCCAACCAACCCCTTTAAGTGCTCGACCAACCCCTTCCACTGCACAGCCAACCCTTTCAACTGCCCGACCAACCCCTTCAAGTGCTCGACCAACCCCTTCCACTGCACGACCAGCCCCTTCAACTGCCCGGCTAACTTCCCGTTCAGTTGCTTCACTAACCCCCTCAACTGCACGAACAACTCCTTCAACTGCACGACCAGCCCGTTCAACTGCACGTCCAACTCCTCAAAGTGCGCGTCAAACAACAGCCAACTCTCGACGAACGCCATCTCCTACTCCAAATCACATGAAGACCACGTCAGGCGTGCAAACAACTAAAAAACCGTCATGTCCGGTTCACCGCGACTCATCTGCTGAACTTCTCTTCAAATCTTACATGGAAGAAATTTTCTTTCATGCTTTCGTGAAATGCACTTGTAAAAAGCTGCAAAAAGAATATGAGCTGTTGAAGAAACCTGTGTTCAGTATGGACCAGGAAGAATCTCCTCCAAGACGACGACAACCCTTCAAGTCCAGCATGCTGACAATGCTTTGGTTCGCTAGAAAAGATTAAACACCAACCTTCATTAACACCAGTCTTAATATATGTTATGGGATCATTGGAAAGCATTTGTAAGGAACTCTAAAACTATAACGAAGACGATGTAAATAAAAAGCCCCACAAAAATTTGGATAACTCGAATCAGGACAGGAACGTTGTCAAGTTCAGAATCTGGATAGGTTTCTAACGGACTGGCACAGGAAGTGCAAATATTTTCAGTGGAGATGGTAGATTCTATGGACAACTCTTTCAGATGCGTTTACATAAGTAAAATAGCACTAATGTTTTATACATTTACAGACATTTCATGAGTAATACATTTATGGATTCCCTAAAACTATGAATGCGAAATAACGTAAACTCAATCAGATACGTTGAAATTAGATTGTGGCAATTTCTTCTTTAAGGAAATAAAAGAGGTAAAAAAACAAAAATCAAAATTCTATCTTGAATGAATGATATAACTATCAATATGTCTTTGCTCATTTTTCAGTCTAGTTATATTATTTCATTTATGTGTTTATTTATTTGGTGTATAGAGTCGTATTCCGTTAGAATACTTCACTTATATGAGAGGAATCCAACCGAGCGCGAGGAAACAGGATTGCGAATATATTCTACAGCCTTGGCAAGCATCCCTATATAGCTACAGGTAGGTTAAATAAGGACTTCCCAGTTTAGGGTCGTTGGCGAAACGTACGAGTGCATCCAGATGCACTTTCTTCTGTATGATTACTAAGATTCTATGACTGCAAAATAGGATAGTATAAATATCCGGATAGTATTTTGATTGGGTAGGGCCGGCGTATGACTGATTGATTGATTCGTTGTTCTTTAACGTCATACGGAAGAATTTTCCACTTATACGACGGCGGTCAAGTCTTAAGGTGTGGGAAATCTGCAACTTGTTAACGAACCTTCCTACATGTGATGTATATAAACGTGCACGCCATATGGAAGACAAGTACCTGCAGCAAACAACTGTTCCTTAATGAATATATGTACGTAATATACAAATATGTAGCACGTAGTATCACTCGGGCGACTTTCACCATATACGGGTAAATACTGCAGCTGTAAATATGTGGTATGTTGCCTTATAAGTACAGTTTCGGAGTGTTTAAGGAAATAACATAAACATAATTATCGGAAACAGACATGGATCAGGTCCATTTAAGGTATAGAACCTATGATACTATACAAAGAAAAAAAATGGTTCCTGTATACGCAGCGTTTAACATGCTTACATGTGCTTTTATCATGTACTATGAAACAGAAATTTTCCGTTCCCAAGATGTTTTATTTGTTTGTTTATTTTGAGTTTACCGTTGTAATCATGATTGATTAACTAAATAAGTAGGACGAGTGGTTTGGGTGAAAGAAACTGAAGAGAGTCTGGTAGGTCATGTGCCTAAATCAAATTAACCATTCAACATTTATATAGGCCTAATGTTATTTTATTAGTTTGTTTATACATTAATGCTGAACGCCATGCTGAAGGATTTTTCAACGGCCAAGTTTTAAAATGGGCGGAGTAAACCGAAGTGACCTGGGTACCGTTGGCCTACTGAACCAACAATCAACAAATTATATGTCATTACCTGTTAATTTTAACAGAAAACTATTGCCTGAGAGATGCTAGAATGTATTCTGGTATTGCAGCAGATTGTTCTGTTAAATATAACACACATATTCTATTATTTCAACATAAAAAATATATTAGACTAACAGGATATTATATTGAATATGACAGAATATTATGTTATAATAACAGAATTATACATTCTAGCACCACTCAGACACGGAATTTCTGTTAAAGGAGAAGAAAACATAAAACAATGACCCTATAGGCTGAAAAGAGCACAATTTTTTCTATATGGTGGTGCCTGTTGCACAATTATGCCATTTTTCCATTTAAGTCCAAAAACGGCAAAGCTGGCATAAATCGCTGAGTTGATCGCGTCCTCCATCTTTTACACCCTGTAATTTATGATGGGATGTGTTGCCTCTCAGCGAATGAGAGTCGTTAAAACTGCCGGCTTGTTCGTGTAAACTCGGAACCTACATCCAACATTCTAGTTTCCCGATCGTCAAGCAGAAAACGATCTGTACTGTTCGCTACCTTCTGGGAAGAGTTCTACCGAAAAGGTACGAACTGCACTTCCGACGGCAATTCTCCTCTTAACATAAGGAAATGCATACTCTTTTCAAAGGTATTTGTTTGATATTTCAATTTTCTTCTCCTTTAAGATTAATTTTTTGAGTGAAAAAGCAGAAATATGAGTTATATTTGGTAGGCCTAGGGCCTATATCAGTAATATGGCACCGCACTGGAACCACCCAGAAGCACTCAGAAAAATGACATAAAATGATAAAAAGTGCCGTGACAAATAAAACGAGAAATAAAAAAGAGAAAACATAGTGGAAACATCGGATATAACCCCCAACATTGGCCATTTCAGTTGGTGAGCAAATGATATGACAGCAAAAAAAAAATTAAACCTAGACGTACCAGACTGTATGATACCCTCTTTGAAAAGTGTTACTATGTTGAGCACAAATTCTGCCGCTGCCACGTCGTGAAAATAAAACAAGTCATATAGTTAGAACTTTTCAAAAGAGTATCTCTGCCCGAATCATTCAGTGCACACTGGTAAGTTTGAAGTTCTGTCATCGTGCTTGGCATCACAAGGGAGGATAACTCTAGTTGGAGAAAAATGGCCGGCACAATGCAAGTAGATGTCGATGTCGTTTTATAAATGAAAATCATTAAGAGCGTGTTACAAAGGTATGGAGGTAACAGTGAAAACCGTCATTATGTGTGTGGTGTTGCTCGGTAATGGATAGTATATCTGTTTGCGCTGGCAATATTGAGGTGTCAACCCTGGGTAGCTCACGAAACCGCTGTTTCTAGACACCACACTGAGTGCAGCTGTGCAACAACAACAACATAATAGGTCCACCACAACATTATGCCAGCAAACAAAAAACAAGAAAAGAAAAAAAACGGTCCAGATACCTGAACAGGGTTTCTGGCTTCTGTGAAAGGGAGATAAACATATATTCTGCTGTTTGTGTAAAATATGTACAACGTGTCGTATAACTTTATTTTTTAAAAGATAAGAAATAACTTCAATTATTTTGGAAAGGGTGGAAACAGGCCTATTAAAATGACTAGCCTACAGCTATTTTGTCATGGTGCACTTGGTTACTATAATTCAAACTTTAAGAGAACTCTTCATTCCTCTGTCTCACTGCCACTGGTGGCAGATTCAGTTCTCACAAAAATCATTTCAAGCCATGTGTTTAGGTTCCACTGATGTGAGACAGGTGGAGGCAGCGGTGTTACAGGTCTCCTCTAGTGGCCAGTGGAGTGACATGTCTCTACCTACTTCAGTGGTCACTGGGAGCGAATGGAATGCACCCGTGCAAGACCATGAGATACACATTGTTAGAAAAACTGGAAACACAAAGTCATTTCACTTATACTACACGCTCATAAGGTTTGAGTAAGTAACATGTTCAGATGAATGGTGGCATTCTTGGGTTATTCTTGGGCAGATGATTTTGCTTACTTTGATCTGTGATATCTTGATCATGCAACATCACAAAAATACAAATATATGCTACTGGTATTTATGTTTTATGTTGGATACTTTATTTATAAATGTAAACAGTTGATCTTGCAGCATAGTTTTGTGATTTTTGCCCGTAAAGCTTGAGAACGGCAAAGCTGGCATAAATCGCTGAGTCCATGGCTTCTTTCATCTTTAACACCCTGTAATTTATGCTGGGGGTATGTTGCTTCTCAGCATGAGAGTCGTTAAAACTGCCAGCTTGTTCGTGTGAACTCCAAACCTAGTCCAACATTCCGGTTTCCCGATCGTCAAGCGGAAAATGAACTGAACTGTTTGCTGCCCTCTGGGAAGAAGTGTACGAACTGCACTTCGGTAATATCCAACAGCAATTCTTCTCCTAACACAGAAGACTTAAGGACTCATTCTTTGGCAAAATGGAGTCACCTACAACAGATGTTGGCACTGACTTTATTTATAATTTATCATTTGAGGTACATATTAGAATTTTTTTATGGCATTCACCTGCGAGGAAATGCATACTCTTTTAAATGGTATTTGATTGATATTTAAATTTTCTTCTCCTTTAAATGGAGCACGCTCTGTTGTTAGTTTGGGGTCATCCTTGGCTGAACAATATTTTCCCAAACCTTACGTCATATCAATCTCGGGCTAAACTGTGTATACCATCATTTTTGTTGTCTTACACAATTAAAGCCTGAAGTGTTGTGTAAAGCATGAATAGAATTGAATGTCACCTTTCTTTATTTTGCAGGTCTGGAAATCTCTTGATCTATATTTTCTGATGGGGTATGGTTGTATACTTTAGCGATGGAGGGTAATGAATTAAAAAAGATTCCATTGACTGAGATGAAAACTGACTATGACAGATCTACCAAAACACTCCATGAGTTAAAAAAAGAACCAAATGAGAGCTCTGGTAGCAGTGCAACTGTAAGCTCAGACAATGGCAAGGAAGGCCGTGTACATGTACCTTCAGCTGAAACAAGTAAGGGAGACTACTCAGACAGGGCGAAGCACAGTGAACTGCTGCATATAGGGGAGTCCATTAAAGAGCGAATTAAAGCAGAAATGAAGGCATCAGTAATTAAAGGCCCAAGGTCTCAGGAAGATGAGCGGACAAGGTCAGATATAGTGGATGAAATGTTTCGAGACTTCCTGGCTGAGAAGATGGAACTTGTTGAGAAAGAATATGTGCGAAAGCGCAAGTTGGATGACTCAACCAAAACCACCTCCGTATCTGAGGAAACTGCCTGTCAGAAGAAGTCCAAAAGAGACAGTGATTCTTTAGTTAGAGATACCAAGCACAAACTGAAAGAATCAAAATCAAAGTCTTCCCAGTCTAAAAGAACGTCAAAATCCGTTTCCTCTGTAGATGATCAAAATGCAGGTGTAGATCTCCCATCTGAGGCCAAAGTTCATGTGAGAGCTATGACAATGGCTTTGAGAAATTTAGCTGAAACTGACCCATTTGAAACTGCATCTTCAGGCACAGAGAAATATGCACCTGTTGCAACTACAGCAGCAGTGCCTTCTACTGTACAACCAGCTCACCAAACTGTAGGCTCAGGTCTCACAGAGGGAAAGAAACCGGTATTACCTTTGAAAATATCGTCAGCTAGTGCCAGTCGTATATTATCAGGGGAGACAACTGTACCAGAGGCGAATAGAAAGAAGCAGCTTGAAGAAGGTAGGCTGATGGATGCACATGTACCTCCTGGCTGAAATGGATTAGACATATAAGTTTGCAGATGTTAACTTGAAGTAGAGCAGAGAACATGTATAGTTGTCATTATAACACAATTCCCATAATTGCTTCATTTATTTAAGGCCTCTTTGACTCAGTAATGCTTCAGAACTTTGAATTTGCAATCAAAGGTTTCACTTTTCTGTGTACCATGGCCTGACCTTTATGTGTATGGTCTTATGTCCAGTACAACCTTGTGATTAATGTAGGCATTTGTCTCAAAGTTTTTGTATGCATTAATACAATACTTCTGCAACGCTCAGTTGGGACATCATCCAAGTTACGGCCTCATTTGCAGAGTTAAAATGCACCTCCTTGTGGTTTTTGTAATACAGCCGGCTAGTGTTAAATGAATTAGATGACTGGTTGTGAAGAAAATCCGAGGACAGACATACATACAGGGAATCCTTCCTTTACATTTTATAGATATTGATAAATACCTGTAATTTTGCTCTAGTTTTATTCTGTGTTTGTCTCATGTTTCAGTTGTTTTCATGGTTTGCACAAAATCAAAATTGGCTGCTGACATTATGGTACATGTATATTGTATTTGTGGTTTGTTTTAAAGGAGAGGTTATGTCCTCGGGGACTGATGACACAACTGATGATGACAGTGACGAAGGAGAGGATGCTAATGGTAAAAATGATAAGGATGGTGAACCATCTGAAACAGGCAGTATTAGTGACTCTGACGCAGAGAAAACTAGCACATCCAAGCCTAAAAAAAAGAAGAAGAAACACAAACATAAACACAAGCATAAGAAGAAGAAGAAAAAGAGCAGCAAGAGTTCAAAGACCAAGAAAAAGAAGTCAGCCAGATCCAGGTTTGTTCTTTGTGTGAGAAAGATTTTGTCTCCTTAATTCAAAAAATTGGAAGATTTATTTTGAGTTAAGACAAGTGTGATACTGTGTCAAAGTCGACATGTTGTGTGTGCAGTGCTTGTGATACCATACAAAAGGAATTGGAGCATTCTTAATATTTTGATTTAAAACATGCCCTCCAATCCTGCAAATTAACAGTCTTAAATTCTTATTTATTGTTCTTAAATCATTTCAAAATGTGACAAAGGATAAAATTTTGGACATCTATGGAGACATCAAGATATGATGTAAGTAAATTATGAGTATAATACAGAGTGGAAGTCATCATTTTTAAACACTTTTACTGAAGAGTACATCTGAATCCAGGCACTTTTGTTTCTAATTACCGATTGAAATGGCCTCCACTGTGAATAATTCTTCAGTTTTGGCATTAAACAACAATCAAATAAATAAATCTAAATATACATGTTAAACCTCCATCAAATAACGTGATTAATAAGTATGAAGAAAATGTAAATTACATTAAACATTTAAAGGTGTTCTCGTTTCACAGATCTCGATCCTTGTCACCCAGAATTCGTAAACATTCCCGCACCCGTTCCCCCTCCCCTGGGCGTTACCGGGATCGCTCTCCCCTCATGTCAGATAGTAAGTGGGTGGCAGAGACGGGGAAGCCTATTGGTCTTCTGTCAAGGTCCTACAGGTATGTGTACAGCTGATATATGGGTGTACATGTGAACACTAAGGGTACAGTAGTTTTTGTGAAGTATGGGTTCAAAGCCGACCTAGCCTAGGGAATTTGTACATTCGACTGCTCTCACTCTTTGTGGTTTTTTTGTGGGTAACATGTAGTGGTCGCAAAGATTGCATGAGTTCCATATTAGCTCACACAGTTAATACTCTAGAACTGTATGGCTCCGTTCACATGTGTTCACTGGTCCAACAAACGTTTAGAACACCTCTCAATACGTTTGCCTATAGTTGAGTGGAACAGTCATTTTAGCTCATCCTTGTACGAACCCCTCCCTGCTTCCTGTTCCACACTCTGAATGCTGTCTGTTGGCCTGAAATAATATTACAAAGGAAATGTTACTGTTATCATTCTTCATGTTTTCAAATTGAGTTTAAAGTAGCATTTGTATCCGATTAGTCAGTTTGACTGCTGATAATGCTGGGTTTATAGTGTTGGAAAGTGTTTAAAATGCTGGTATATATGATAAACGTGCTCAAACAATCTGTCTCAACCTTTGTCTCTAATAATACTTTATACACATGTACTCTCTTTATCTAGAGTATATAAAACGTGATTCCAGCCAAAAGCTCAGACAGTTTTATTGATAAATGCTGATTAAATAGTTCCGCAAGAGGAGACAAGTGATGAGGCCAAGCCTAGATAAGCCTACATGTATGTGCGTCTCACAGGCTCCAAAGAAAAAGCTTGTCTATTGGTGGCAGTGATGTAAAATGAAAGGTAAAAAGTGACGCATACACTGTAAGGAGTGTGTGTCAGTCCCTTGACCATTGTGGCCGCTGGCTCAAATCCAGGTGTCTGTCAGCAGCTTTAAGTCATGGTTTTGACAAGTGCTTTTGGTGGTGTACAGTTGGCACTCTGGTTTCCTCCACAAAGCGATCACATATGTAAATATATACATTTATGAAGTGAACAAGAGGATCATTCAAATGAATTAAAGAAATATTATGATCGATGTTAACAGGGAGCGTCACGGTTTGTCAGACAGTAAGTGTTCAAGACGAGAGACGAGGGAGAGAAGTCGAGGACGGGACAGACATGATGATGATGTCAGGGAGAAGAGACGAGATTCTGAACTGCAGATTGACAAGGCTAAATTACGAAAGATTGCCATGTGAGAAAGACAGATTTGTCCTTTATTTGTCACCAATTTTATTTTGTGTTTTATGGGCAAGCCGACACTAATAATCGAAAATGGAATAAAAATAAAATTGAAAATCAGTCTATTTTGTCCAGTCGTAATTATAATTACCTGTAATTATCTTGGGGCCTCCGTGGCTCAGTTTTTCATGGATTTCCGATGACATAAATATGTCTTTAACACAAACAGTTACTTACTACAAGAGTAAATACTTCTCATAAAATACATGATTTTTAAGTTTTATATTTGTATCCTTCTCTGACATGAAAAGATATTCATTCTGCTTATGGTTGTGGAGACCTTAATGTCTAAACCTTTCAGCAGTGTAAATATTGTTTTTGTGAAACTTGTCAACATTAGCTCCAACTCAGATCCTGTCTCCTCTGATGGTTTGACAAAGTCTGAATACTGTGTACTGTTCATTCCTTTGACTGTGTCACAACAGGTTGCCAGATACTTGGAAATTTTTGTCAAATAATTCAATGTTTCAGAGCTAATGCAGTCAGTATGATGAAGACTGGTGGCTCAGGCCAAGCCAGTCTGGGGTCTGATACTCTAGTCAAGCTGAAGGCAGGAGGCAAGTCTGTAGAGGAACTTACAGGTTAGTCCAAGTTTTTGTAACAAGGGAATACAGTGTACATGTGGAGCTGTATATCACAGGAGGCAAGTCTGCAGAGGAACTTACAGGTTAGTCCAGGTTTTTGTAACACAGGAATACAGTGTACATGTGGAGCTGTATATCGCAGGAGGCAAGTCTGCAGAGGAACTTACAGGTTAGTCCAAGCTTTTGTAACAAGGGAATACAGTGTACGTGTACAGCTTTATATCCCTGAATATCGCAGGAGGCAAGTCTGTAGAGGAACTTACAGGTTAGTCCAGGTTTTTGTAACAAGGGAATACAGTGAACATGTACAACTGTATATCCCTGAATATCAGAGATGTTATCTTCATTAAAGGAGAACCCCAACATCTTTATTTTCACACTAATTGTTCATTAAACACAATATTTGTGCTATCTTAGTCTGTAAACTGCATTTAAAAAACTATTATGTTGACTAGTTCCATTTAAAAAAACCCTATTAAGTTGGACATTCTGCTTACCTTGTCAACCGCGGAGGCCTGGCCAGGTGACGTCATGCCGTGATTACCTGCCAGGATTATGTTTTGAAAAGCCCTGCAAAGCATAGCCGAATCCATGTATTAGGCCTACTCGCTGTGTAGTTTTCCAGAAGCTATCGTGTGACTTAACCTATAATTACCCCTACATGTCCACCTCTTATAATTAGCACCCTGAAATTAATATAAGTAAAACAGTTTTACAACAAATATTTTGAAAGATAGACTAGCAGAGTTCGAAAATTAACTATTATAAATATCAGCTCTGGGAATAGTGTATACAGCATAGCAACTGGGCGATACGATGACCGATTTTCGCTCGCACATCAGCCACGTAGGTGACACAAATGCGCTCCCATCTGGCTTATCTGACACAAATTGGACATCCACCGAATATAGTTAGACCTGTGGGGAATTTGGCACGTTTTCACAGTTAACAGACTAAAAATTTTTATAGCCAAGTTGAGCAATATCGGCCGTGACACAAAAATCCATGCAGCCGATTGTGAGTTGCATTGACGACAACAATCTGTTATCAAAACCGGCGAAACTAACAAATGAGGTAATCTTTTATGTTTTAAAAAAGTATCACAAGCAAAAATTAATAAGTTTTGAATTATATTGACTGGAAACAGCGCTTAGAAGCACCTAGAAATGGCAGTTTAATATTTGTTTGCGTTTCAGTTACAGGCTTCATTACAGGAATTAGCAAATCTCAGTAGAGACACTAAATCTTGGTAGATGTCAAGACTATGATCGAGTCCTCCACGTTTTTGACAAGATCTGGTCCATATTTTGTAAATCTGTGCCATTTTTTAGGCCATGTATGTAGCATTACAGTATCGTGTGTTGTATAACTGCAGTCGCAAGCCACGCTTGGGCATAGAATAATCTCGAAATTATCTGTAATAGTATAACGATGTTTCCTGCTGTCTGTGTTGCACGCATGGAGAAGCCTGTATCAGATGTCTGCAGTGAATGTACTGCTGTGATGTCACAAGGTCAGTGGTGGCTCAATTGTTGTGGGGTAGAATCTTCTGATGTTTTATCACCAAATGCTGTTGTTTTTCTTCCGTTCTTGACGTTTTAAACGATTGGAATGGATTCAGGGGACATCCAGCTGTCTGCCTGCAGTTTGGAAAGCTCAGCATTAGGGATCCACTTTAACACCATCAGAAATTCTTTTTCATTTTGTCAAAACACCAGTATGTCAGCTTTGACTTACCTTATTACCCCTACCAACATGTAACAAACCAACTTATATCACAGTCTGCTTTCGTTCAGAACAGTGGTTAAGTGTGTTGCCTCACCTGGCATAAGTGTGATTATTTCTTCAGCCAATGGGTCACAATGAGCAGTCATTCTCAAATCCAGTTTTTGTTGGCTTGGTTGTCCTGGAGGCATGGCTTATTGTTGGAAGTGCTTATCCTAGTATTCTGTAAATTCCCTCGGAGAAATCATTAGATCTAACTTGACTACCATCTCTACCACTGTTGCCCTCTAGACTACTGCAAGAAAATCAGTGATCGTGACCGAGAGCGCCAGCTACATCGACTTCAGAATGCAGACGACTCTTTGTCAGACTCCTCCGAGGATTATGAGGGCGGGGCCAAGTCTGAGGAGGAGGACTTCACTGTCCATCATCCCTTCACTGTCAAGGAGGCCCCAAATATTGTTATGAACATCAGGGTAAGGGCACCACTGGCTGGTTTTTAAGGCTGTGAAATGAGGTTCAGGAGGGGAGAGTGTGTTAAAAGTGTTAATTATTGTAAATTTATTAAACACAAATGTGAAAGAGTTAACAACAGGACTGACTGATGCCGTGATGTAGTGTAGTTTCAGAAGATTCCGCATCGTTAATGAAGGCTGTTTCTAGGTCTGTGGTGTCTGTGTATCTTCAGGTTCCAGTGTACACAAACCTTACATTTACTGGATATTCTGTTCAACAAAATATTATAATATTAGAGCAGAGGACAAATTAAGTCTTTCCATCATAATCTGTTTTTTGTATTTCATTGCTCGTAATGAATAAAAACAAATTGACGTTGGTATTTGGTATATAAAAAATTGAAAAATAGACAGAGCATACATAAAACAGGATTTTTTTTTTTTTGTTTTTTTTTTTCGTTTTTTATATTGGATTCTAACAGAAACTTTGAAATGTAGACAAATACTGCTTAAGGTACACTCATATGGTGTTGTCAATTGACCCAGTGGTCAACATGGACTTATTATTATTACAGAATTCCAAGCAGTTGCCAACTTTGACTCCTCAAGAGAAAGTGACAGAGTCTGCCAAGCTGCGGCTGACCTTTCCCGTATCCAGTGGGAGTCAGCACCGTGCCAAGGAGTCTGAGTGGGTGCCCGTTGAGAAAACAACAGCTGCTGCAGCTACAACCACCACCGCCGTCATCACCACCATCACCAAACCCTCAACAGCCAGTGTTCCACAAACCATCACACAGACCACTGACTCAGTGACACCTGCTGCAACAACAACAACCATCACCACGGCAGCAGAGGCAGCTGTGGAGGTTGCCACGGTGACAGCCCAAGATAAAGTCTTCCCAGATCCTCCAAAGATGGTGTGTGGAATATCTGAAGATTTTCACGATACATGACACATTTTTTTGTGTTTTTTGAATGTTCATTGATTAATAACTTTGAATATTTTTGTCTGGGCTTCTGCAACAGAGTATGCAGTAATAACCAAGACAAGGTTATTAGGCCAGTGAGGTAGTCTTTATCCAGAAACCTGTGATCAGTTTCCTATGACGTACCTATAGTATCATATAAACATAGGAGAGTCTACAGTTAATTAAGAAATTTGAGTGGATTCTTTTGCACAAAAAGTTTTGCTGTCATTTTAAAACAGTCCTAGTTGAAGTCGTAGGACTGAATTTCTTATACATGTGGCGGTGTTAATAATACTACCTGTTGGAGATAAATCCAATCCAAGTTTAAATTTTGTTGCAGGCAGGCTTCACTGAACCAGATTTTTAATATTTCATTTTCACTTTACAGTGTATATCCAAAGTAAATTCAGATGAAGTCTCCTACATGTATTTCTAATGAAATTGCATTTCAAGTGTACTGGATTTAGGGTTGTATTCAGGTGTGTGTTCTTCGTTTCAGCCAATGGACATTGGAAGGATTGTGTCAGAGCGCCTGGCTGCTGTGCGCCGCCTACAACAAAACCCAAACGATGTTCAGGCAATTAGCCAGATGCACACTGCTCAGAAAAAGGTGCGCATCTTCCAGCCAGAGGCTTGAAGCCCTAATATTACGATAATGCTTTTATTTCAGACCATAATGCTTCCATATAAAGTGAAACATTCTTGAGTACAGCATGCCGCATTAAATCACAATCTAACAAATAAACAAAAAGTATGACTGTGTTTGTTCATAACGATGCATTGTTGTCAGACTGGCCGTATGTTATGTGTTTCTGTAGGCGAGCCTATGGGCAGAGTCTAAAGTGTTACCAGGCCAGTTCATGGGCAGTACAGGGGCTACGATCATGTCTCAGCAGGAGTTGATGGGGCCAGACAAAAAACGGCAGGCATGGGCCAGAAAGGTATGCTCCCCTTAACATGTGAATTACATGTTCTAGCTGCCAAAAGGACATGTCTGTATGCATATGTCCCTGAACACCCTCATGGCTGCTGTGGAACAGTCTTGACTACAGTTAGGCCTAGTACACAAATCTGTTATTCCATTTTAGCCAGATGGGAATGTTCACATTATTCCAATATCTGGTTTTGTCTTCTCTATCACACCCACTTCTATACTAGATTAACTTATAGGTATTATATAGGTAACACTTCCTGAGGTGTTTTATCTTGTCACTTTTTATCCGTGTTAAATATTAATGCAACTATTAATTAATACAAATGATTGGATAAAAATTGAAGTGAAATCTTATCTGATTGTAAGTAACTTATATGCACATAAGCTTAACATTGTGTGAGAAATCAGCGAAGAAACGTTTAGTTAGAGACCAATATATGCTTTCTGTAAATAAGTCTAAACGTGTACATGTAGCCTGCTAAGAAATCATTAATGGGCTGTAAATCACGCGTAATGTAATGTGCAAAGAAAATGTAAATCATCTTTTTTATTAAATAGCATAAATGTAAATGTAGACATGGAGATATCAGTTACATGTATGAAAGAAAGCAGGGTCTTAATATTATTGTTTTAAAATCAGCTGTTAATAATTTTACTCTTTGAATATTTAATCTTAGTTCAACTTTACATCTTTGCCAATCATTAAACAAAAGTTGAGAGGGCTCTCTCTAAAATGTTGGCATATTCCATTTATAAGGTTCACAAGGTTTTGATCATAAACTGTAAGTTGCATAATAACTTGATATAGGGCTTCTTTGATAGGTGGGTCTGTGATAGAAAAGACATGTGAACCATATCAGTTTCGTATTTCAGGTGAACTTGACGTCAGTGAAAGGAACATCGGCCACATTGCCACTGTCCCACAGTATCTTGAGACCTCACACTACCAGTGGGTAAAAAAAAAAACATGCTTTGCAACACAAGTGTCATCTTGAGAGGGAGAATTGTGAAATTCTCAAGGTGCATAAAAGCAAAATCAGTGAAAAAAACAATTCAGTTCATTGGGCATACTGGATATTTATTCTGCCTTTGTTTACCAGATGCATGTAGCATTTAGTGTTCTCATCAGAAGTCTCAAGAGCTGTGGGAAATGGTACTGGCTGAATATATTGTAATTTCATCCTTTCTGAGAACAGCAAGCCTCGAAGAACAAATCTTGAACTGTTGTACAAAAATTGCTTGAACAAATGACTTGTGTACAGATAGAACTTTAAATCCATGCTACATGTAGAATTTTGGTTCTCTACATTACAGCACACAGAAAAGGTACTAAGCAGTGTTCCAGGCAAACATTCATGCTGTATAATATTCTGAATTCTTATTTTACTGAACCCACAACTGTCAAGGTTAAGATGTATAAAGGATTACATCCTAGAGCTGTTCTCAGAAAGGGTTGGCAAAACTACTGCCCTGATCTGTAACAAGTGTTCTCTGCTGTGAGCCAGTGTTTGTACACTTGCCATCTGTCCACGTGCTTGATCCAGTACTGTTAAATGTGTACATTTAATATCTGAGTGAACAATTGACTGCCTGAGTAAGGTAAGGAAGATGTTGTCTTCAGAATAGGCTAGAAAGGCTAGGATCAGGTGTGCATTATGACACACAAATGCTAGGATCAGGTGTGTATTATGACTCTGAAAAGCTAGGATCAGGTGTGCATTATGTTACTGAATGGCTCAGGTCAGGTGTGCATTGTGACACTGGAAGGCTGGGATCAGGTGTGCATTTTCAGACTGAAAGGCTAGGATCAGGTGCGCATTATGACACACGAATGCTAGGTGTGCATTATGACACTGAAAAGCTAGGATTAGGTGTGCATTATGATACTGATTGACTCAGGTCAGGTGTGCATTGTGACACTGGAAGGCTGGGGTCAGGTGTGCATTTTCAGACTGAACGGCTAGGATCAGGTGCGCATTATGACACACAAATGCTAGGATCAGTTGTGCATTATGACACAGAAAAGCTAGGATCAGGTGTGCATTATGATACTGAATGACTCAGGTCAGGTGTGCATTGTGACACTGGAAGGCTGGGATCAGGTGTGCATTTTCAGACTGAAAGGCTCGGATCAGGTGCCCATTATGACACACAAATGCTAGGATCAGTTGTGCATTATGACACTGAAAAGCTAGGATCAGGTGTGCATTATGATACTGAATGGCTCAGGTCAGGTGTGCATTGTGATACTGGAAGGCTGGGATCATTTGTGCATTATGTCACAGAAAGGCTACGTTCAGATGTGCATTATGACAGAGTAAGGCTACGATCAGATGTGTATTATGACACTGGAAGGCTCACACCAGTTGTATGTCATGAGACAGAAAGGCTTGGATCAGGTGTGTGGCAGCAGTCAGGTAACTTTTGTTGCAGATCAGGTTTGTAGTGGAGCTTGTTTGCCAGCTGTATGATCTGTACCAGCTTCACCCCTTCTCTGCGTGCCAGACAAGTGACAAGCATTTTCTTAGGTAAGTCATCATGTCAGCTCTCAGCCACCTCCATACTTTCTCTTTCAAATTACTCAAACCAGTTTAACATCCTTTAACATAAAATCGATGGGCTTAAATCAAGTCAAATATTTTCTGTTGTAGCCTAATAGCCCAAATAATTATCTTTCACAAAATATCAGCCTCGTCTATGCATGTGTTACTTTTCAGAATCAGTAAATAAAGTCCTTAAAATTCATAAAGCAAGTTGCATTATAACTTTTTCAAACTTTAGAATCTTTTTAACACAATAAATAGTACAGTTACGAATCCAATATATACTGAAAGGTAATAATTTGAGCTAACCTTTCTTCGTCAATACAGAAATTTTGGTTTGATTACCTAATGTGGATTTTTTGCCAAGTCTGGTATATACATTTAAGTAATATTTTGAACCAGATCAAGGCCTATGAAGGAATAATACCTGTGAGGTAATTCATGTAGTAGCCTCATAAACTTCTTGGATTAAAGTCCTGGATAATGCCTATCTTTTATACATTGTAAAAATAAGGGAACAATGAAGGAGTATAGAAATTCTGCTACTGGTAATGTTTTCTTATCAACTGGAGTTGGTGGCTAGTCCTGAATTGATGGTCAGTATTATTTATACATGTATGTTTTTTTGTTGTTTTTTTGTTCAAAGGACAAATTTGAAAGCAGAATCAAATGTAATATAGGAAAGTCAAAGGATTTCAACTTAAGAAAATTTTTCATTGCGCTTGACAATATAATGTGTGTTTGTACATCAAAGTAACGTGCCAAAGGTCAGTAGTTTAGGCCAGGGTACTCCTCCTCGCATAAAAATGACAGCCATTATACAGGTGAAAAATTCTTTACTATGGTGTGAACAACAGTCAAATAAACAAACCAGATATAATCAGAGATATTTTTTTTAAATGCCTACATAAAATTATTCATTTTGAATTACTGCCGTTGATTATTATCTCCTTTTAAATTGTCTCTCTTCTTATTTTGCCTTTCATTAGGAGCAGTTAACCACAGCCGCGCCTCTCTCTGGTGGGCTTGGCATGATGATGTTACAGAAACTGGGCTGGAAACAGGGAGAAGGGTTGGGCAAGAACAAAGATGGCCCGCAAACCCCGCTTATGTTAGATGTCAAGGTTGACCGTAAAGGTAAAGCTATCTCATTAGACTGGGCCATCATTATATGTAATGTCATAATCTTTAAAGGACAGGTGGGGGCCACCGTGGCTTAGTTGGTTAGCGCGCTCGCGCAACGTAATGACCCAGGAGTCTCTCGCCAATGCAGTCGCTGTGAATTCAAATCCAGCTCATGCTGGCTTCCTCTTCAGTCGTATGTTGGAAGGCTGCCAGCAACTTGTGGATGGTTGTGGGTTTCTACCGGGCTCTACCCAGTTTCCACCCACCATAAAGGTTGGCTGTCGTCGTATAAGTGAAATATTCTTGAGTACGGCGTAAAACACCAATCAAATAAATAAATAAATTAAAGGACAGGTGCCGCTCCCTGTTCTCATATTATGTCACTCCAACCTCTAGACAGAATTGACCTTTGGAGCCTGAGCAACACATTTTTTCATTACGTTCGTTTAAAATTCTGTCACCTTAAATGGATGATACAATAATCTATAATCATTTACATAAACATTACAGCAAAGATGACTGAATCTTGTGAAATAGGCCACCTGACCTTCACCACATGTGTCAGTCACTCAAATGTTTTCCTCAATTGTCCACTAGGTCTGACCTCCCAAGAAGAGACCCAAAAGAAAACTGCTGTTTACAAACCACAGAAAGCTGCAGTCCGTGATCTATCAGGTACAAATTGATGAAATAAAAATTTCTGAATGAATGAACAATGAACAATGCCTTATTTAATAGATACTGAAAACATCATTACGCCACAGGTAATACATTTGTGAACAGTATACATGTAGGCTTGAACAAGTGACTGTCCACAAACATTTCCAGATAAAGCCAGTAAGCTGTTCAGTCTTTTGTTTATATTCATGTAAAGTTGATTTTGCCACTAATTTGGAAACATAAAATGAAACCTGAAAGAGGCATGGGTATTCCAGTACAAATCTGAAACAGCAACCACATTAAAGAAGATATGGTTTTCCGTTATGTAAATTACAGTTGACATTCATTTGTTGGTAAACCGATCCATTCTTCCTAGTTTGGCAGTTTCTAATTATTGATCTGGAGTGCTTGGCTGTGCACCTTGAGAGAAGGTTGTGTGCTTGAACATGGCCACCATCAGCCCACCTGAAATAGTTTGTCTGGTAAAAATTTTACTTTACTTTTGTGGTTTCCTCCAATCTCCAATTGATCTCTCACCGAAAAACCTAAATGCTCTCAGATAAATATGTGGTAACATACGAAATGGAAAAAGACATTCACTAAGGCCCTTCTACATGTTTTATAATTTACCATGTTGGGGTGTATAGAGGTTGACCAGTGTTGATGTATGTTGACAGGAAAACACCCAGTCTCTGCCCTGGTGGAACTCTGCAGTAAGAAGCGATGGGGAACGCCAGATTTTATCCTGGTGCAGGAAAGCGGACCAGCGCACAAAAAGAGCTTTGTGTTCAAGGTAAGCTGTTCAGAGTACTGCGTTTCTTTCAATTAATCCTTTCATTGATGCTTTTAATAGTGCACATTAAATTTCTGGGTATATATACTAATAATACAAGTAGAAAATTGACCAGTCTTTGTTGAACCTGGTGCTTTCTTGTGGAATTAAACCATTTATATGTGTAACTTCAAAAGAATGCAAATAAATGCATCAGAAAAAGTAAACAAATGACTGCACTCTGTGAAGAGGTAGGACATGTTGTATAGAAGAATCTCAGGGTTATATGTACAAAAGTTCTAAACAGAGTACAGTGGCAATGTGGAAAGAAAAAAGGAAATAACAGACAAAGACCCACTATCAGAAATGCAAGATAAAATTTCGTATTAAAATGTGTGGCTTAAAAGAAAATGGTTGTGAGATACAACTCTAAATAATGTGCAAAGCTAGAGTGGGACAGAAGCACTGTGCACATATTAAAAATACTCTCCTCCTCACTCACAGTAATTGATGTTTGTCTACTTTCAGGTTGGCGTGAATGGTGTGGAGTACCAGTCTGCTGTGGCCAGTAATAACAAGAAACAGGCCAAGGCTCAAGCTGCTACCGTCTGTCTACAAGAGCTGGGACTAGTGCCTAGATGAGCATCATGCTGTCAAAGAGCTGGGACTAGTGTCTAGATGAGGATCAAGCTGTCTACATGACCTGGGATTAGTGCCTAGATGAGGTTCATTCAGCCAGTCTAGTCCACATGATCTGAGATTAGTGCCTAGATGAGGTTCATTCAGCCAGTCTTGTCCACATGATCTGAGATTGGTGCCTAGATGAGGTTCATTCAGCCAGTCTTGTCCACATGATCTGAGCTTAGTGCCTAGATGAGGTTCATTCAGCCTGTCTTGTCTACATGATCTGAGATTAGTGCCTAGATGAGGTTCTCTCAGCCAGTCTGTCTACAGGGACTGGGATTAGTGCCTACATGAGGTTCATTTATCCACAGTCCGTCTTCAACAGCTGGGATTAGTGGCAGAGGTTCAAACAGTACAGCAGAGGCTAGGTTAAGGACAGTATGCAGAGAGAAGCACTCCTGAATAGTCATGCATTGGGTTAGCACTCAGAGCACAGTAGGCATGATGTTGTTTTCTCCCAGGGGTTTTCTCCCAGGCTCTGCCCGGTTTCCTCCCACCATAATGCTGGCTGCTGTGATATAAGTCAAATATTCTGGAGTACAGCGTACAACACTAATCAAATAAATAAATACGTGCTCACAGCTCAAGAGACCTCATGGTGTACAAAAGAGATCCAGATTATGCATGTTACACGTCACTGTGAACTTACATATGGCATTGTGAATCGAGGTGAAGCTCTCCAAAGCTGTTGTGTTTTCCATAACGCTAAGCAATAGTGTTAACTATTAAAGTTACAAATGCCAGTGACAAAAGGAAATATAATTTCAGTATTCTTCACACTGTTTTTCTGATCTCTTGTGTGTTTTATACATGTGTATGTTGGTCAGTGTCACAAACTGAGGTTAATGCTGAATGGAAAGCCTTGTATTCGAAGTTCAAAATTCCTAATCTCAGTTGTCTCTGTGCTTTGTAACAGTGTTACAGACTTTTCAAAATTTATTGAACAACTTTAATTTATGTTTATCTAGGTCATGAATGAAGTAACTAAAACTGAAGATCAAAATGTGTGTTCCACCAAAATATAGTGTTTGTAAATAGCTTAGTCAGGTTGTTTCTATAAAATTATGAAATTTGTGGTAGAAACATTGTGATGCTCATAAAGGAGATACATGGATATCCCATTCCCTGCATATTGAAGTTATCTTGGGTTGGTATGTAGCCATGATGGAAGAACAGCTGCTTTCCGAATAAAACTTATTTTAGAAACAAAACAGATGTAATTGTGATGATTGAACGAAGCTGTACATTGTAAATGCAAATCACTGCTGCTTTTTTTTTCGTGTTTTTTTGTTTTTTTTAACAAGCCATTCACTATTGAGGCTACGTATATGTACTAATCAAGTTACTGCCCTCTCTGTCGGTCTTTCTTGTGCTTGTAATTGTGTTGGTTTGTGATGAGCTTGACTTGGTTTCCTGCAGCTATAGCCAGCGTCATCCCTAATGTAAGAGGACGATGTGGTGTAACACCAACCAGATGTTGGATACATAATCTTAACATCTGCTTTTAATACTAACCAAATGATTTATAAACAGTTAGTATGACATTCTTTGAATGATCTGGCAGTTTAGGTGAACTAAAGTACATATAAGCAACATGGCAGTTTGTAAAATGCACGTACCTTTTTCATGAAACTTGCATGTAAAGATCATCTTCCTGTCGGCAAGGTTGATACTTGCTAAAGGCTTCGTAATCGTGTCAGACATCACTAGCTTGATTAAATGAGGATGTGTAAAGATATGCTTCGCCCACTTCCACAAAAATCAATCAGGCTTTTGTTTGTGAGCAGTCGTTAGATTACCACAACCTTTACGCAAGACTTGAAGTCTTACTTGCACACAGAAATTTATACCGTGACTGTTATTTGCACACCTGTGACGGCCCCCCTCAATTTGGAAGGCTATGTTTATATCTGGGACATTTTTGTTCCTGTTTGTATGCACACATTTTTGTAATCAGTGTAATGCAATTTACAAATTTAGGCCATTGTGACCTTATTGAAACAGACCAAGCGGAACAAGGACAAAACATAAAACATGCACGTAGCATTTTAGACAAGTTAAAAATACTTCTTAAGTACTGGTATTTATTTGAATATCATTTACAGAATTACTCGATTCAATGTAAATATTAGATTATAAATTATGGTATAAAAGTAAAATAATTTACACAGTAAAATTATCTGAGTTATTAAAAATAGTTCCTCCTATCATTTTAAAGCATACATCTATATCCTCATTAATACTAGTAGCACTTCCAGAAGAATTTACTCTGGGAAAATTCAAGTTCTTTCACAGTCCCAGTTTGGGGTGTTCCTTGAGTGTCAGTGTTCAATTCAGTGGTTATGGACTGGTGTGGTGGACTTGCATTATCATTGCCCTGCGTGGAGCTGTGGAAGGCAGCATTGAATGGTACAGTGGCCTCGTGGTTGTGGAAGGTAGCCGTGTACTCCCCATCCTGTGTGGACTTAAACAGCTGTGAGATAGCCTGGAGGTTTTGAGGTAAGATTGGACCAGACACCTCCAGCACTCCATAACTGGTGACCACACCAGCTTCATCTTGCTGCTTCACGGATGACTGCTTCACCTACAAGCACAATATTACATCATATTACATACTAGTTAACAGCTACGAATTGTCGTGGGTTTTCCCCCCGGGATCTGCCAGTTTCCTCCCACCATAATGCTGGGGACCGTCGTACAGGGTAAATATTCTTGATTACGGCGTAAAACACCAATCAAATACATAAATAATAGTTAACAGCACATGCAACACAGATTAGACTTATGGCAAGGAAAATCTGTACTTCATTTACACAAGTAATTCATTCCTGATGAGCCTAAATAATGTGGAAGGAAAATACATCAAAAATTGCACTTGAATCACCACTTTAGCCTATTGGCAGCCTGTGTCTGAATCTTACTTCACACCTGTGAATTTTAATTCTAGTTCACCAAGCTACAGGTACATGTTTTGCACATAATTTATTTTCCAGCTCAATACGCAAAACTTGCAGATAGAGCAAGTTGGTTTTCAAAATGTGATCTGACGTTCCACAAAATGATGAATCTAATATCTGAAGCATAACAGGTGGACAGACTAAAATTAATATTCCTTGCTTGCAGAGAATGTGTAGAATAAAAAGAACAATACAAAATGTCACTCAAGTGAAGTGACCTTGAGAGACTTGAGTGTGGCCCCCCTAAATCCCACAGGCGACAGGATGGTTGGTGGGAGGCCTGTCTGAGGCCCACTGCTGGCCACACAACTACGCCAGTTCAAAAGGAAGTTGAACAAAGCCTGGACATTGCTGCCCTCCACATGGACCAATGACTGAGGTCGATTGTCTATAGCTCTGAAACATTCACGCTGTCTGGAGGAATCTCTGTTAAGGAACAATTTCAGAGGCACGAGAAGAGCTAATATTTCTTGTTCCACTCATACACCAGGACATGGAAAAGATGCAAACTGGTTACCAGAAAGATTAAGACTTCCTGTTTTCAGCAAAACTGTTGGATAACCCAAAATGTAATTAACACCAAAAATTACAAGATAATTATTTATATGTAGTTGTAGTTGCAACATTTCATGTCTCATAACTTATAATAATCCAGATATTAACACACCTTTACATATGCATATAAAATTTTGAATGACTGCTTTTACTTGGCTGAAAGTTTTGGATACAAATTACACTAGAACCACGCATTCCATGAAGGATGCTGAAAATTCACAACCTCCAACAATTTTGTAACAAACAAATGAAATCTACAAGGATACATCTTGACTTTGTTGGGATCGAGGGAGGGAAAGTTAGCCTTGTTCAGTCCAATGCTCTCCAGCCACACTGAGGCTGCAGTATCATCCTCGTTATCCAGGTCCTCGTCGCCCGTCCCTGATCTGCCAATACCACAATACACATAGCCATTTACCAATACTGTATCAATACTTTGGCAAGGGCAGAGGTTGAGTATTTTGGATGAAAGAAAACATTTTCAAACATAACAAAAAATAAAACTTACAAAGAAGCCTTCGAATTGGACAACCTGGCGATGCATCCATATTATGAAAACTCCATGGATTTATACATATAATGAGGTAAACCATACTGTGACTGATGCAAGAAATTGAAAGGTGATACAAAAATTTTTGTCCAAGAACCTACATATTCTCTTAATTCATGCTTGAACAACTCATATCCACCATGCTGACCAAACTAGAAACTGTATACATGTATATTAAATTCTCTTTATTTTCCTGCAGAGTATACCTTATACATCTCACAATAAGTTTCTACCACAAAGTTTATGTCATGTCAATATGAGCTGGAGCTGAACACATAACCTTATTGGTGTCATAAGATTGCAAGATACCCTAGACGGCAACTTTGAAATCTTTGAAAGAAATAACCAAGTTCACAACTTACTCTTTCTTCTCAACCCCATTCTCCACAGAGTTGCCCTCACTATCCACTCTCTGCTTCTCCAACAATGGCAATGTGAACTCAATTCCTGAAATAAATCATTTTCAATCAAAATTGCAAAACTAGTATACTTCAGACTATTCAACTTCTGTGTTAACAAAGTGGTGCAAGTTGATGTGGAAGTTCTTACTCATGTAAGCAAAAACTTCAATTAATGACCATGCAACCTCAATCAGTCATGGTGTTGCTTCCTCTATGTTACAGCATCATCCCATTACTGTCACTCGCCACATTCATTACCCAGAGCAGTGCATTAAGAATTCAGAGATGACATAACATAGGATCCATGCAGCATGATATATGATAAATTCTATTACTTTCCAGGATCTTTCCAGATACAATTCCAGAACTTTTGCTACCAGTTCAATTACCCTCGGCCTTGCTTAGTGCTTTCCACTTTTTGGCAGACATTTGACTATTCAGCCATTTGCAAATATTTTGCAGTGCTACCATGCATCAACAACAAAATAAAATCTTAATTTGCCTAAATGTCAAAAATTTGAAACCTAAGACAAGCTGTCTATGAGCAGTTTGTCATTTTAATCAAAGAAATGTAATGACCTGCACATAGTTTCCATGACTTTCAAAGAGATTTAATGACTTTTTTAATGACTGGAAATTTTCATTCTCATTTCCATGCTTTTCAAGGATTTTGCATGAACACAGTAATTACCCACTCAGCCACAATGTTCTGAAACCAGCTTGATACATACTTAAGGCCATCACCAAAAACTTTTTAACAGAGCTTTTAATGATGCCGTTAATATTCCATTACTTGCAGCACAAGTATCTCTCGTGATTTTTACGATAAACAAATGTCATACTGTTTAGTGATGTTTCAATGTACTCCAGCACCTGCTTACCTTCATTAGCTAATGCTTCTCTGAAGCCCCGGGTAGTGGGTGTGACCACACCCCGCAGTGTCTCCTGCTGGGTACCTGTCGTCAGGAACATGGCTGTGAATTGATGGGCACACAGGTAGATGTAAGGACAGTACCTCGCCCTCACCAGGTAAAACGCAGAAGTGAAGCTTTCTGCCCTGAAACATGTTCACTGGAGGTCAGGATCTACAGTCTGTGTGAGCTATGATAGATATAATCTCAACTCAAGCTCTGCTCATGTTGGACAACATGCTGTAAACCTCTACAAGTGGAAAATATTACTACCTTTTTACACCTGAACACAGCAAATGACCAAAAGTAGCCATTTCATATCAACTGAAACCCAGCTAACATCTGGTGGCAGTATTATCATGCCAGTTTACTGATGTCTGATCCTGTTGTGGCTTGTCATGCTGCTTCCCCAATAATTTCAGAGCAATTATCGTATTTTAAACAGCAAACCAAAGTAAAAAAGGGAATAATTTCACCATCATGATGTATCAAAGTTGAGGCAGAAATTCTGTTAATGCTAAAAGATAATATTTTCACATTATATCAATGAATGCTGAAATTTTGCATCACTTGAACAATTTTGTAATAAAACAACCAACAAAATTTATTTTAGGAAGTGTGATTAAGTTTTCAATATTTTAAATATCCCCAAATTAAAGCTCCAGATAATAGAGGTTCATCTTAAATAGAGAAAATTTTGTCCCGTGCCTCACAGATCTTGAACCACAGGGTGAGGGCAGGGCATCAAGAGTTGATAAGAATTTACCAGTCTGTCCTGAGAGCTGCCAGCACATCATCATCTGTGGTCATCAGAGCGGCACGACTGTACAAACAATACAACATACAATAAAAGCATGTTACTACCCTAAATGACCACAAATTTCGTCACTTCATTTTTTCATGATTCTACCCCAGTAACATGTATTTCAAATTGCATGTGAAATCCAGAGAAATGTCTTTGTTGTCTGTTGTCAATATATGTTGACATATACATTTGTAACATTCATTTTGAATTTCTATGAAATCATTCAGTGACACCGTGGCTTTTCTCTCTTTACAAATTCTTGCGTCATCCATAAAAATATTTCTACAGAATTTTACTATCTTAAACTTTAGCATCAAATTTTCATCTTCGCAAGCTCATTCATGTTTCTGCACCTCACAAAAATAGAACTGCTCCACATCAGCTGGTATTCCTCGAAGAACCTTTAATTTTTGGATGTGATCGTTGCTTTGTTCCATAAGACTGTACTTCACTCACTTCAGAACAGCTGTCAATAATTAATATTGGTGGACTTGAAATCAACATATACTGACAACAGACAACAAAGAAAATTCTTTGGATGTAAATCAAGAACAGCGAAGGCAATTATTATCTCACACACTGCGACTTTAACCAGAAGATTCCTCTCAAGCAGAAGAATTAGAGCACTGTACAAGTTGGATCTATGTTGTGAATGGAGAGAGTAGTATCTGTACCTGACTCTGTTGTTATCTCCAGTCATCCTAGGGAAGAGCTTCACCCAGGGCAGGCTAGGGTGGATCCAGTACATTATACTTCTCTGGAACTCCTTCCCTGATGACTGTCCGCACTCTGTAATATCTACCTTTGGTTCCTATACAAACAAAAAAAATTCTGGGTACTGTTGTTTGTAATAGGCTGTTACCTTTCATCACCACAAGAATGCTTATGGCATATGACAACACACTGTAAGTTATGTATGCGTGTATGTATGTGTGTAGGCTTTGGATTTTACATCGTACTTTACAATTTTTGAGTCATATAACGAGGAGAAAGCTCCTTTTTTGTGGTAGTCGGCAAGGTACAAGTGTACATACAGTGTAGCATATAATACTGCATGAAGCCTTCCTCCTGTTCTACCTTCCGGATTTAACTACCCTCAATGATTAAACTTTTGTCCTTGACTAAGTTGCTCATTTTTCCAGATTCTGGGAAAAATCTATTGATTTTAGAAAGGTGTTTTTGGGGTTTGTTTGGAAGGTAGGGTGATATCCTACTGGGAAAATGTAATGTTCTGCGCCAGAGGTAATATCTCAAGACATTTATTTGCCTCCAAAAATGCTCTTTTCTGGTCAAATTTTTAGCTCATTTAGTTTAAATGAGCCTAAGCCTCTGAAAGCAATCAACTATATTTCAATCCTAAGCTCGACAAGAAAAGAATTTTTGGACACTGAAATCGACACTTCCATGAACACCATTCACTTTCTCTATTATACAAGTCTTATTCTGTAATAGCAAGCTAAAAAAATGCATTGGAATTTGCTGTGATATTTCTTTTTGATTCTGTACTGAGAAAAGCAAAAATGAAACAGAAATACAAAGAGACTTTACCTTGAGCTTGGTAATGAAATCATTCAAGCCCTGTGCCTCCTCTAGAGATTTGAGCGTACAGCACCAGGAGAAGGACTTGGGTGACATGAAGCGTACTTTCTGCTTCAAACACCAGTCTATGGGTGGCTCATCCCCTCTACTCCAGCCTGTCCCTAGCTGACCTCTTCTCTCAGACCCTGAACCCTTAGGTTCAGTCTGTTGGTTACATATAAGACACATCACTCAAACAGCTTTGTTAAGGCTTGGCACAATTGAACAGGTCATGTGAAATGTCCCCTTATATACCTTCTGCCAAGTTAAGGTTTGCCCCTACCCCTAACCCCCACCCTGATCTCAAGGAGGTCCCCCCACACTGCAATCTTATCTGTGCATTTTAAAGGATCAACTTCTTATGTTTGTCGCTTCAGATGACATGGTAGTTCAGGTTTATGAATGTTGATTATACATTAAAAATACAGGTATGTCTAACAGACTCAAACAGAGAAAAGGCCATGAGGGGGGTCACATCCCTTACTCTGCATGTGCACATTTCCCCTTTTGTTTATATCTTAACCACTTAACCAGAGTCTGATGTCATGCCAGACACCTGCTGAGCTTCATTCTGAACATACCAGACAAGTTTTGGAGAAAAACTGCGTCTTGTCTGCTTGGAATGTTGGGTAAGCCATTTGATGTTACCAACATCTATCAGAGATTTTTTTGCCCTCTCCAAGCAAGAGGAAAACTTAGGATAAGGAAAAGCTCAGCATTTTTCAAGTGAACATGCATATTAATTCAAAATGATCCATTCATTCACCTTATAGTGCCACTCAGATCTGAGATCTGTTTCATTCTTCCCAGCTTAGCTTTACAGGAATACAGGTCTGTACTCTTTCATTCATTAACCTGGAAATAGGTCTTTTTGAGTGTGCTGTCCTTATTTTGTCAAAGCTGTACACTACACTTGCTTTCTGTATTCCTGCATTACTTCTAACTTCAAGTTATCTAGTAATTCATGAATAATAAAGACCGTATAAACATCACAATTATCGCAAATGTACCTGACGCTACGGCAGCGAGCCAAACATTGCTAACAGCCATATCAGATTTGAGACCATCTCACTCTACATCATATAGATGATAAATTTCTGGAATGATTGGATTGAAACCAATGAAATGTCCACCCCTCAAAGGGCGATTTACAAATTGTTTGGGATGTCTTAACTTTCATTTGTGTGTTAATAATGGAAAGGAACCATAATCAACTACATGTATTGTGAAAAAAGGAGATGATCTGAATATTACGAAGAGCAGCCAAGATGCTGTCCAAGCGGATGCATCGGTTACATTTGTGTTAATCAAGATGTTACGGTTTTTATTATTCACGCATGATGAGGTGATATGAATTCAGAATTATTTTAACATCATGGGACACCTCTTTTTGTAGCATACAAGGTTGGGACTTCGAGGACAGCACAGGTGACAGGGCCGAGTTCCAGGTTACTGAATTAGTAGCTAACATGAAGTCAGAATCTTTACCATTCAGGGCAGTTAATTTGGACGCTAAAGTGATAACATGGCCAACTAGTCTGAGAACTAAATGCCACTCAGAGTTTTTTGTGATGTTTGATTACTTAAATAGTAGAAAAACTAAAGTACTGACATGAGAAGTGTCATTTTAAGTCTAGGCAATGTGTATGTTTTAACATACCAAACATTGGGTAAAACATAAACACCACACTTTCCACTAGAATGACTTATGCATGAAAAAAATCTTATTATCTTTATGCTTAGGGAAAACAAAGGGAAGACAGGCTTTAAAATTTATGGCCAAACTATATGGATAGGTAAGAATTTTTTTTAACACGTTTCCTACAACAGTTTCATCATTTCTGACTTACTGTCTGTCTAGGTTGTGGCACATCTTCATCTGTCCTTGTAACTTTGCATGGCCTCTGCATGAACTGAATCTCTTTCTCTTTAACCTGAGCAGACATACAAGAACACAATCATGTGATGACTTTTCTAAACAACAGTTACTTGGGATAGAGCTCTGAGTGAATATAACTACTGTAAATTTTCAATCCTTTCAACCACTGAAGCACTTTTTTCAGTGTATTTCAGGCATATAAGTATTATGAAAATAACATCATAAATTATTAGTGTGTCAATAAAGATGCAAGCTTCTTAAATCTGCACAAATTATTTCTCTGCACGCCATAGTTCTCTCAGAGTGTTTCAAAATATTGGTTGCAGGCACGATTGAAAAGGTTGAAGAATTAGGGTAATGGATAACTAAATCTGCTGGACCTAAAGTCTTAGTATGCATTAGTGTGACAAAAAAAGTTTTCCTCCCATCTACAAAAATATTTCAGCATTCATTTTAACATGGGAGACTTTCCTATTGTAGAACTATTAGAACTGGTGTGGTACAAGGCTACATTTTTTTATCAACAGTGATGTATGAATCCCTGACTAGCATATTGCAGTTTTAGTTATGTATTTATTTTATTTTAATTGAGTTTAACTTTGCACACTGTACTCCACACATAGTATTCACTTACACAATGGCAGTCAAATTTAAGGGTGGAGAAAACCAAAGTGCATGGATTGGAGTAACCCACTGACCTTCCCCAGGTACCTGACAAAACTCCTGGCAAAAAGCTGCACCTGAACCAGTGTAAGTTGGATTCAACAGCAGCTCAAAAATGCCTGACTGATGTGAACTCCCAGCCCCCCCTCCCCCCACCCCCATATAAACACAACATATTTATTAATTTATTTAGTGAATAACTGTCAGAAACTTAAATGAACTGGGGAAATGAGAAAAATAACATGAATGCCAATATCACTGATGCTAAAATTGGCTGTTGTAAAGACTAGGGTTATATTTACGTGTAACTTTCTATGTCACTACTTCATGATTCACTGAATGAGGTTGGCCTTTTTTAGATGTAGTTCACGAGACAAAAGCATGTGACACACGCACATACGTATTCAACCCTAACCATCTTCATCTGTGTTAAAGGCATCTAAAAACCATGTTCTAGCACATCAATTTGAGTGGTGTAGTGGTACAAACCACCAGCTACAAACCCTGACATGCTGTCTGATGGAAGTTCGAATCCAGAGCATTTCACAACAAGTTAAGTAAATTCTTTTAAAAACAGTATAAATCGCAAAGCGTCGTTATACAAATGACAGAGACTAGAATAATAAATGCCTTATTTACGCTGTTTTTCTTTGTATGCAAACTGAACATCAATCCCCCCAATCAATCTTAACCAATGAAAAGTCAGTAAAAGCATGTGACCGTGGGAAAAAAAAATGACATCAGAATTCACGTGGAAATCAACACGTAAATATACCCCTAATCCTTACAACTCCTCCTAAAATTACAGTTGCTGTATGATTACAACAATGATAGCACTTGGTTGTAGTTAAAAATAGAGGTAATTTTAATACTAAAATCATTTAGGATGATAGGTGGGGACCATGTTTATTGTACCATGTCTGAGTGCAGTGCCTTGTCAGATTTATCTAGGGCTTCAAACAGGTTGCTACTACACTGCCACTCGCTTGGCTGAACAGGAGGTGAATCAACAGCAATGCTATTATCTTCATCTCTCTGACAACTGTTGTGTTTCTTTGCTAAAGGGAGATCATCCTTTGCACAGCCAAATGGATTTCTTCTTTTCCCAGAATGCGACTTCAGGTTTGTGGAGTCGTGAAGTGCTTGCTCCTGCGATGAAGAATCCCTTCTACGCTGCACCATTCCTCCCAAACTGCTTTTTCTTTTCCGCCGATGAAGCTTCATAATATCACATGGCCTTCGCCATTCTGCCTTTGGTGACTTTGCCGGAGAACTCATGACTGTTGGTTTTATTTCTGCAAAACAATGACAGAAGGAATGAGTTAAAATCACAAACAGCATAGAAATAATTTAGTTTATTTCTTTATTTGTTTTCCTGTTTAGGATTTCTCACAGCCTAAAAGCCATGAGGGGATCTCCAGAACTCCCCAAAAATAAACACCAATATGTCTGTTATTTAAAAAAAATTTGCCATGTAACATGTGTCTACATCCTTTTCTTGCACTTACACTGTTGTGAACGTATTGCCCAAAACTCTTTCACAGCCACAAAGCCGAAGTGCCAAAGAGCCATTTTCCATGTCCACAATTTACATGGTTTGAGGGGAAAAACTCTGCAGGTCTAGTGCGTTTTAAAGGTATGGGTTTTTTAATCACTAGGACACACAACCTGGACCAGGAATTGTAGATTCCCTCACTCTCACTGCTTGTGAGGCCTTGTTCGGCAACGCTCGAGTGGCTTCAGTTTCAGTTTGCGCAGTGTAACATTCAAAGAAGACCACTTGTCTGTTTCCCACCAATATGCCATATATGTGGCAAAGTTTGTCATTACAACTTACCAAAGGTCTGGTTTCTTCTACCCATAAAACTGACTGCCAACCTCTTAGTGAAAAATTCTTGAGTATGGCGATCAGCAATAATCAAAGAAATAAATACATATGATGTCTCTAGGTCTAATGTCATACCGGTAACGCTTATTAGCAACAACAGCAAAATATAAAATCCATGAGCTTAGTACTTCTTTAATTTATCAAGATATATCTCTTCTCGTGTGTTGTAAAGACTAGGTTGCTGTGAGGGGGTAATTCAATGAAGAATCCCATCTACGCACTGAATATCTGAGAAGTGGGTGAGCGAACAACAAATGCAGTAACTTTTACAACTTCGCCACTACCTGGGGTGTTCACATTATCGTGATCATGTCATCTGACTTCTACAGGCAGCTGATTCGATATTATTTGCTCTAGGAATGAAGGCCGACATAAAAATCGGGCAATGAAATAAAAAGAACATATCCCAGTCAATTACCGCCGATTAATTTCCCCGTCTGTTACGCCTTTCATTCAAGTACACGCCATCCCAACCTACAAAGCTATAGAATGTGTTCACTGAAAATCCCCGCTAAATTGATACAGGTATGGCCATTTGAAAACTACCCTAGGAAAGTTATTTTATTTCGCATAAATTTTCAGGTAAGAAATGTAGGTATGACAGATCAAAAGTGTGAGGGCGTAAAACTTACAGCTTTTCATTCATAGAAGTGAATAAAATAGAGGTTAAGACATTTTTTCAGACTTGTGTTTACATTGTATTTTATTGTGTATTTGTTTGATTTGAATTCAGTGATGCAGCAACACCATTCACATTTAAAATACCACTTAGCGTTTTTATTGTTCGCTTTATACATATAATGCTTAACTGGCAATTAATAAATAGAGCTAACTTTCTAGAATACTGGACGGCACAGGCCAACTGATGCTGTGCACAGAGATAGGGTATGTACCTGTTGCCGGTACTGAGGCGTAAGACCGTAGGGTAGATTTTAAGAGGGCATTGGCTACTATGGTCGTCAGTGGTTGTTGTCTGTCCCACACCTATAGGTCGCACCTCTGTTGGGTGCCGTGATGGAGATAATCCTGAACTTTGAGCCAGATTATGGCTACGTGGTCATCGTGGTCGCCTTGTCTTGGGTTTTCCTAAACTGGCTTGGTATGAATGTTGTATGGGCGAGACATATTTTCAATGTACCGGTAAGTTTCCTTGGTTCAAGATTGGGCCTATCGGGATGTACCAAATCACAGCCCTCGACAGGGGGCACATTTTAGCTGTATTTCCATGTAAAGTCGTAATTTTGAATTTACTGTCTCAAACGTGATTTTTTTATTTCAATATGTACTGGAATTGGTGCTGAAAAGGAAACAACAAACATTCTAATGAATGAAATATCAAATCAGTTTGTATACATTAATAAAGATTCCCAGAACACCCCTGAACTGTCTGTTCCCCTTTGCTATGGAATGTGCCATCCTGTTGCTGATACAAGCTGCACTCGAGGTTGAAAAGTGGGGCGGTTGTGGGTGTGATTCTGCAAATTGAGCGCTTCGAGGAATAACCATGACGAACATAGTTGTTAGTGGAGACTATGGTTACGTAATATTTGTGTGCATTGCGAGTATATTCCTTTTGCTATGGCTGTCAAATCAAGTGATGAAGGCACGGAAAATGTACGAGGTCTCGGTAAGTTCTCATAATGTCGAGTGTGAAGAGACCTTCATGCTTGTACTCTAGTCATTAGCCTGATAAATTAGACGTTGTAGGCTATGGTAAGCATACAAGGCCTAATTCACGTGTACATGTACAACTACGTGTACGATGTATTCAAAATAGGCGTCAGAAATGAAAATTGTTTTTTTCATTCTTCATCATATCTTTCTTCATTTTCCTTAAAACTATACTGGATATTCTTTCCTTTCCATGTACTTCCTTTACAGATTGACTGGTGTTAATAGACATAGGCAAGTCAATCCCCCCTTTTGAACAGCATTCCCAGAAGGTCAGAAAACTAAGAATGGGGAATGGTAGGTAATTGAGAATGAAGAAATAGAATTTCTGAAAATAAAGAAGCAATAAGATACATTCTGTGTTTAACTTTGATCCTTCCTCTGTTTCAGTACCCAACCATGTACAGCTCGCACTCGGACATTTTCAACTGTTATCAGAGAGCCCACCAGAACACGTAAGCCATTCATTAGGGGAGTGGGGGAAGGGTAGGGGTTGCACGTGGGCCTATAATATTGTGACCAGATTTCCTCTGAATCTTATAAACTCACAATATTCCATTTTGTGCACCATAAACCTTTGGTCATGTTACCGAATGTTTTGCAAGTTGGAATTTTTGCGACCACACATGCCTGGACTGGCAATGTTCCTTGATATAAAGAATTCAAAATATTTGTTTTTGGCTGTATCAGGCAGCTCTGTAGGTCACTCTGCCTACCTCTCTGTAAGTTTGTCATGTCTTTTCATTGAATTTTGGCAGCATATTTTTTGTGAATGCCATGTGAATTTGCACTTGTTGTAATGTTACCTTTTAAGAGTCTTACTTATTTGGGGAGTACGGATAAATGTTAAGGTTACTGAATAGTATTGTGGTTAACCATTTTTGGATGTTCCGGACTGAATGAATGGATTGGACAGTATTTGTGTAAAACTATAGCAGTGCACCTAGTTCATGAAAATAAGCACAAATACATACATGCTAGACTGACAAAGAAGGTCCGGTATTGCCATTTCTTAAACATTATTAGATAGTTCATTACAATATTTGGGTGTAAATATGTTTACAAATGGCCTGAAATTGCATTTATTCATGAATTATGCTATTAAGTCCGTGAAGTGTATATTATTTTTTTAGTACTTAATCATCACTCATGTGCCATATATTACATGTGTACATTTTGTTTGCAGTTTGGAGTATTATCCTCTGTTCATTGTACTGCTGCTATTAGGAGGATTGCAGTTTCCTGTGAGTTATCTCCCCTTTAATTCATATAGTTACTACATGCATATACAGTGGACTCTGTCAACGCCCACACCTTAATTAACGGACATCTTGTCGAAACCGACAACGTTTCATGGTCCGTTTTCTGCTCCATTTGACAGTAATGTCAGTTGCCTTCAGTAAACTGACTCCTATCTAATCCAATGCAGCACGACCTTCGACGGAGTCCGAGTTTGGCTTCAACTTGCCTGCTCGCCAGGTGACTGAAAATCAGAGGGTAGGGAGATAATTTGCTTACGTGAACTCTTGCCTACTTCAGCAGGTGGCGATCTCCTGTCTGGATATTGTATCATACCTCCTGCGGAGATCAGAGTTTAGTCACTGTGTGACTGAAAGATGAATCTGACACTGAGTCAGTAAAAATGAGTCAGTAAAAATGCCTCAACAACAGTTGCCGTCATAATTTTCCCCGCTATTGCCCTGGTAACATTCTACCGTGGCCAGCAGACCAGCAAAGCGTCGCCGTGTAGAAATGAAATTAAGTGATAAAGTTCGATTTTTTGTAAAGTAATTATGCGTATGTACTTAAGTTAAGTACAGATCAGCTTCTTTCCATAGTTTGTTGCTATGCATCACTGTGCTCTTTAACAAGTTTAATTAAATGTATATGTATGTACAATACACATCTTGTTGTTGTAGGCTACTTGCCCATATTGTCTAATGTTTAGACACCTTGTCTAAACCGACATTTTTGTTCGGTCCCAAGGACAGTCGGTTTGCACGGAGTCCAGTGTACATGTACTCTCTTACATGTCTGTGATACAGACAAATTATGGCTTTTCATTCTTAAATAACAGTTTAATTATGTTTTATCTGATCAAGGATTTAAATCTTATTGTCCAAGGTAATACATGTAATACATGTATGCAGCACAGCAGTTAGCCCAAAGCTAAGCTGGAAGTTCCTACCGCACCGCCTAGCTTCGGTCAGACAGACTTCCACACAATTTCACAAAAGAAAAGCGGCTCGAACCCTACCTTATTTTTGCTATCTACTGACTCCCTAAATTGCCTGAAATATAATATGTCAAAGCCAGTGAAAAGTGAAAATTCTATCCCACCCAACGTCCTGTTTTATACAGGGCATGCAATTCTTAGAGAATGTTGGGTAAGATAAAATTTTCGTGTCCCATCACCCTGCCCGAAGACGAAAAAAAAAATATGACCGAAGCTGGACATTACAGTAGGCATGTCCAGCTTAGCTTTTAGACTACATTGCAGTGTATTGAAAGAATATGCAGAAACTATAAATAATTGAAATTCTGGTAATCTGTGCTTTTATTCATGTTGTGAATGAACATTTTGCCACTATCCCCTCAGAGCCACATGTCGGACATTTCAGGAAAACTGCTTTCTTAACCTCACAATTTGGGAAAATATTTTTGTGTTTTTTTCTGCTGAGGCATGGAGATTAAGATGTCATGCTTACAGTAATGAGGATCAGGTTGAAAAAAGGGTGAAGCTTTTTGTGATTGATATTATATAACATATGAATAGTCAATTTGCTATTGGTCATCTTTGTTGAACATTTATCCTTTGTTATGTAAAAGTTATCTAATCCATATGACTATGTTGGTTTTTGCAGAAAGTCAGTGCTCTGTCAGGTTTGATCTGGATTGCAGGCAGAGTTGCTTATGCCAAAGGATATTACACCGGAAGTAAGTACCCTCTAAATTTGAACCACCCAAATGTTCAAAATTCAATTTATTTACTCTGCTACACAGAAAAGAACTGGCATACTTACTCTCTTTTGCATACTGTTATGTAATAGATAGTCGTTTTTTGTTTTCAACTGGTTTTCATTGGACTCATGGCATTCTATTTGATTAACAGTGAATCAAATGTAACATTACACCAACTTATCACATTTCTGCACTACAGTTTGTACCACAGAGCAAGTAGTTCGTAAAAAAATTCCATGAAACATGTCATCTCAATGAGGAACTCGTAAAACAGTGGGTATATATACACTCATAAAACACTTATCAAGTAAACAAGCACTGCAATGCCACAGAAGAAAACGGGGTGTTCTGCTGCAATTAGGACCTTTGGTGTCGCTAGTCCTTGAGTCTCCCATTTGCTGTTACAATTGATAAATTATGTCACAAATTTAGCATCAGTATTTAAGGATATTATAGTGTCACTTTTTAATAATTCGTTTCTTGCAAACTTTGTTCCAACCCTGGAGTGAATATCAGTTTTGTCATACAAGTGGCTGTTTTGGCATCCCTTTTGGGGTAGCAGATCACCATGGAATGTTATGGTTTTCTCTGTGTTCTGCCTTGTTTCCTTCATCTGTAAGCCCTCCCCTGTCAATATGACAGTGAAATATTCTTTAATAAAACATCAAATGCCGATAGGGGCCTTTGTGGCCAAAGAGGTTAGCACGTCAGCTTGGAGCAATGACCCAGGAGCCTCTGTGAGTTCAAGTCCAGCTTATGCTGGCTTCCTCTTCGGTCGTAAGTGGGAAGGTCTGACAGCAATCTGTGGATGGTTGTGGGACTTCCGCGGGCTCTGCTTGGTTTCTTCCCCCCCATAATGCTGTCCGCCGTCAGTATAAGTGAAATATTCATGAGTACGTCTTAAAGCACCAATCATATAAATAAATAAATCAAAGGCAAATACAGTAAATCAAATACATTAAATCAAATACAGTAAATCAAATACAGCAAATCATCCTAACCATTTCATAACGTACCTTTTCTGAGATTAACAGAGCTCTCACAATCATCAGCTTAGTCATGGGCAGAATTTTAGGCCATTTACAGCAGTAACAAAACACCATCAGGCGAAACAGTCTTGTACTTGTGAATCTGACTGCCTTTGCATAAGCATACCAAGCACAGTATATAAAAAGTATGTATGAAGAAAAATCAGTCATGGAGTTCTCTCCCTTTATGACAATGTCTATTTTCTTTACACTGATTCCTTGCAGATCCAGACAAGAGGATGCGTGGCGTTTTTGGCTATGTCGGTCTCATCGTTCTATTCATCAACACCATCATCTTCGCTCTGAAACTGCTACAGTGGATTTAGCATGCCAGAGCCTTAACTGCGTCACTGGGTTATCTGCATACTGATATACATGTATGCTACATATTGAAATAAGGTGTTCACATTAGCCTTATTCCGAACAGTTTTAAGAAAATGAGCTACAATTTAAAGTGAAAGTGTATAATGCAGTCATTTCAGGACCTGCAATAAAGATGTGTTCACATTTGCATCATTCTCAAAATCCCCAATTCTAAAGATTTACAGTTTCTTACAACATGTTTGAAACAAGTTTCATCAGAACATTACAGAAAACATCACTAAGAATTATTCAGCTAACATCTGTGCCATTTTCAACACGGGGTTAAAATTCATGAACAAAGACTTAGACAGGGACTAAATCCTACTCTGCTTTGATATGATATCAGCGATGGATTTGAATCCATGAAGGAGATTTGTTTGCTGTGTCAGAGTATACCACAACACATGTGAAATGCACTTCGACATTATCAAGTTACTAATAGCTGAGGGTGATTTTTTTTCGTTGATATGTATGTAGAGAAACTCTTGTAGATGTAGAAGAAAGCTTTGTAGCTATGCAAATTGATTTTAATGTTATATTTGTAATTCTCATGAGTTTCTGTTGATCACACAGGTATCTACGTTGTCAGCTTTTAGAATGGTTTTAACACATTTTAATAGCTGTTGAAAGTGATTGAGGAAAGGCGTGGTGAAATGTGATTCACATTAATACCTTTTTATGCAATTTTTCAAAGAATATTCAAAATAGAAAATATTAAAACTGTAAAACGTAGTTTGTAAAGAACTTGTTGTTTCAAGCTGTTCTGAAATGTTGTCTGTTGATTGCTGAAACTTTTCACATTGTTGACCCCCATCCCCCCCCCCCCTAAAAAAACAGTTGCTGAAAAATTTTCACATGGTAGTACATCTGTAAGGGTTAACTGGAAGTGAATGCTATAGGTCTTGTTTTCCAAGGGACTTACCCTATATATATATATATTTATGCATCATGTGCACTTTTATCAAATTTATTCTTGAATGAAATGTAAAGATTTACCAATAGTCCATTTGTATTTTAAAACTTGATGTACATTTACGTCAGACATATTTGCTCACTTTGAATATAAAATAAATATTTGTGTTTTTTAGGTATAAGACGGAAAAGCATGATGCGTTGTTTGTTTGTACTTGTTTTTTATTTACTTGATTTGTGTTATATGACAAACTCAAGAATATTTCACTTGAACGAGGGCAGCCAGTATTATGGCAGGAGCAAACCACATGAACTCAAAACCCACTGTGACGAATATTTTGAAACATTGGAGAACTGTGGAGTGTAAAGAAATAATTTGCACAGTTTTATGAAGCTTGAAGTCTTTATTGACACAAACGTATCATTTTAAGCATCATTTTGATAATAATATTATTTTTTTCTGAAAAAATTGCTTTAGAGTTCGAAAAGTTTGGATTTACTGTAATTACGTCAAACAATATGTCGGATTTGAGGCCGGTTATCACTGGTAACACGTATGATCATTTCCCAATGATAACACTGTATTTACCAACTATCAGGGTGTCGTCACTTTCTTGGTTTTGCTATTTATGTTGAAGTCTGTTATATTCAGACTGTGGTTGTGTTATCGGTCAAAGGCTGTAAAACATACCTATCCACCTTCGCTGGATTCCAAGGCGATTCAGGCTCTCCAGATGGTACATCTTACCTGGACTTAGAGGAAAAGACCTCTAAGATCAAAGTAGGCATCACTAAGGAGACCACTTGAAACTATGCATAAACACACTTTCATTCATTTTTATTTTTATTTTTTTCAGATTTTTTGTTAAAGGAGTTAAAGACGCTTAAACATTTGACTTCTTCGGTGGGCTTTAATGGACCATACTTCCAGAGGTTAAGAATTCTGACGTCACAGTAAATTTGTTCATTTCTAATATCGACACTGAATACTAGAATAACTCTTTTTAACCATGAGGGAAAGATTACTAAAATAACATTCCCAGAAATTCCCTCCTGGTGAACATCAGGAAAAAAGGTGACGTTGAACACTCTCATTGGAAATATAAGTGAAAGTGTTTTACGCATAGTTTTTAGTTTCTATTATGAACCTTACTTCATATTTGAGCTGTCTTTTAATTTAACACAGCGATTTCTTATCACGCCAGGATTGTGACAAGAGAGATATTTTCAATTTTGCAGGAGAAAGCGATTATGGATACTATAACGACCGTACTGAATAGAGAGCAAATCCAGAGCATCGACGACTGTGATAGTTGGCCGGTGGTCAACTGTGCATGTAAATGCATAAATAGCAGCTAATTACACGTCTCTTTGCACCATGGCTTAAGCCGAATTAGGTAAAAAAAAAAAAAAAGCAGTGATTTTCATTGCAATTTGTTAGACGTCACTGGTCCAGAATTTTACCCATATGCCATGCACATATCTCGCCATGTAGCATTTCTTAGATCGGTATGTTGCGCGAAGATTTCAGGCAGCCTCACTAGTGTCTGTGTCAAGATTAGTCCGTCAAACACATTCACCCTAAAGTTTGAAACCGGCCCCTATAGCACATTTGGTCGAGCGTCCCTTTCGGGAGCTGTAGATCCAAGCTCAATCCTGGGTCGAGTCACACCTAAGACTTTAAAAAAGAAGAGGAAGTTGTAACTTTCTCGCTTGGCGTTCAGCATGAAGGGGATAGTGCAATGACTGGTTGACCCGTATCAGTATAATGGCTCGGGCGGGGCGGCTTATCTGTCTTATACCGCCATCATAAAAAAAACTGATGATTGCGTCTGTTTGCATGAATGGGCCCTAATTTCTTTCTTTGTACTTTCTTGGTTCTCTGCTGGGTTTTGTTGAATGCTGTTTTGGACATGGGCCTTTCGATTATAAACCCAGAACGTCTGTTAAGGTTGACGGCTGGTACACGAGTGTCTATTTCGACGACAAGATCCCATCTTGTAACCTATCTGGACAGCGCTTTACGACATTTCCTTAGTCACATAGTATAGAACGAATTAAGTGCCGTGGGAGTAATTCTCTTGTAGAACGTTAACGGTGTGATGACTGATGTAAGTATATTTGAGATGTAGAATACAAGCACATTTAAGATACAGAATCTATGGATAGGCTAGGGACGCGTTTATTTCACAGGTCTGAACAATCAGGGCAGACAGAACAGCAATCGAGTGTGGAGGGAACCTCGTGGAACATGTACTGTCTCTATCAGGTGGAGAGGGGTGATGCAGTGGGAACTGCGACATCACACCATTGGTAACGCACCACATACAGCTTCCGCTTTGCTAAATTTAAAGCTAGGCTGTCTCTACGTTTTCGCCGGTTTGACTGATGCCTTTGGTAGCACAGTTCTTGCACTTGGTAAGAACTCTCAAACGAATGGCCTAAAAGGAAACAATAGCGTATTCGTTGTTCTATGAAGTTGTATTGGAGTCTGGAGTGACGCTGCTGAAGAGCACTGAATCAAGGTTTACACCAACACAGTAGCAGACTGCAAAACATTTCTTGCTAGTTTGGTTAAACCTGGAAACAATTAAGTGAAAAATTCTTGAATACTACGTTAAATACCAGACTGAGTGAAAGAAATAACTACGTGTATATAAGGTTTGCAGCACTCGATATTACGCACACATAATAAAGCATCACTGAACAGAAAGGTAATTGAGCGTTTTATCTTTGCATTGCATGAAACAAACTTGACATCACTGCTGTACTGTAAGCGAAATGTAGGCCTTTGGTCCGTACATTGGCGTATATCTCTATAGTCATAAATACAGAAAGTTTGGAATATAGGTCTATAGTTCTTAATTTTCTTGGGTGGTTACCAATTGTAGTGTGTGCAGAGCAGATCAGTATGCACTACATCACTTAATAGTTTGTCCCACGATGTGTACTGTATAAAGAAAGACTTTCAAAACTTTTACATTTATCGCTTTAGACATAGGAGAGGTTTTTCTTTACCTTCTGTTTTATCCAAGTATAAATGAGAACTGAATGTATTGTTAACAGAAAGAAGTCAATAAGATTTAAGTATAAATGGAAAAAGCTGATTTGGTTTATGACATGATTAAATCATCTTTCCTTTTTATTAGGCCTGTGCATCTATATCGGCACAATTTATTGAGTATGTACATGTGGAAGTTACGAAAAAAGTCAAACGCCCATGCAAATGAATCTTGTTCAAAAATATAGACCTGTATTTATGTCACAATTTAGCTTCTTAACTCACACCACTGAACACATTAGACACAAATATAAGAGGTACGTATATAGCGCACTCCTGGGACACACATATAAGCGTCATACTGAATATGCATATTTGGCTTGCATATGCATGTAATGAAAATTTAACCCATATCTATTAGATCTATCTATCTAATGATAGATCTGTTAGATTAATGTCATAATTTCTGTGTTCTTGAGACAGAGAGGTGGCGCAGAAGTTTTGCAGTATATGTAGTTTTTGTTAACACAGTTTCCTTATACGATACCATTGTTTTCTCATAACTTAAGGTATGAGTGATAGACGTTAGCAGTGTGTCCACAAAACGTCATCGCAAAGGCAGGAAACATTGGACTATATAGGCCTACACATGTAGCTCAGGCCCAAAAGACTTTAGGCGGGAAACACGCCTTATATACCGGTACCAGGAGAGCAGTTCTCCAAAAGATATGTCAAACTAAAATCATAACACGAGGTGTTTCTAACATGTTATATAAACCTTATAAATGAAACTATAAAATGTGATGGTTAAGTCCCACCTTAATGCACTTATTTGTGGGCAACTTACTTCAGATCCATATATGTTCTTTCATAGTAAACCAATTGACAGTTTATACGATGTTTTCTTCACATTTCTCGGTTAACCAAAACACGTGTTGACAAATTTGAGATGAATTGATGCAGTTTAAGTATGATATATGGATATGCATTTATGCTAGCAGAATGAATACTCGTCATTAATTTCTTTGTATGCCAATCCTCTAACAAATTTTCATAAAATTCATTGTAATATGCGTACAGTAATGCAGAGTCAGATCATCTAAGACTAAATCTTTCTCCGAAGAATGGAGAATGGGTATGAGTAGATTTGCATAATTTCCTTTGTACACGTGGATGAAAAAGACAAAATATAAGTGTTTACAAATATTACGCACGTTGGATTCTAGTCTCGGTGTATACTTCCATTTGTGAACAAGGTTTTTCCATAGTGTTCTCTATGACAGCATGCCTGTTTTATTCCCAGAATTTGTTGCTAAGGAATGTCACGAGAGCAAGGAAGAGGCCTGTGGTGCCAAGGTTATCCCACAGGCACCGCTTTCTATGTCCTCCTGTATAATCGGGCAGCACGGACAAACGGTCGTCTTTGATATCTGGTGAGAAACACGTTCCTGAAACAGTCAACAAAGATTGCCGACAACCCGCAAACAGTCTGCGTGACGAAGCGAAACATTTCATGATTCATGATCCTGTTTTTATTGTTAAATTTCAGTACGCGGTCTCGATTTTCCGTACGTTTTTTAGCCTATAAAGTGAGATATACCTACATATATTCTATGAAATTAATAATATTTAATTATAGACAGGAAATTCATCTCTACCATCGGGGCACTATCCTTTCGCGACAAGTGTACTAAAGAACTAGTTGTATGCAGAAATATAGACGTGCTTAATTCTGGTTTCATTTGGTTTAATACTTAAATCAGTTGTTATATTCTAATTCTTCTGAGTTGCTTTTGACTCATACCTGAAGTCCTCAACCATCTGCAGAAGACCCTGTGTGATGTTTCTCTGGGGTCCTGCGGCGAAGAAATGTCTGGCATCCAATGTGATCTGTTCCAGTAAAGCGTCGTTGAGCGTGGATCGAGCCAGTCGTCCAGTCAGAGTATAAACCTAAAAGAGTCAATTCGAGAGTTACAAAACTGAAAAGAACCAAGTTAAATCTAAGTATTCACGCTGGACAATGAGGAGATTCAGTGTCACTTTCCATTCGCGTGTGTGTAGTTCAGACAGTGGACATGTGCCTGAATAACAACTGTGTAGGTCGCACTAGCACTGTAGTTAGCTTGATCACAAGTGGTCTATTCTTTGCAGCGTATACATTGTCATCTACCTCATTCCGAAATTGTACATACCATCTGTTTATACCTACAGTAACAATGAAAACTCATTGTTGTGTGTATGTATAAACCCGTGAAATGAAAATTCTCGAAAAATTCACATTTAAAAGCGAAAGGAAAGCTGTCGAGTAGTATTTATAGTCTCCCGCTGTATGCTCACACACCGTTGAAGTACGATCACGTGACATTTTCCATCAGACACGGGTGAAGAAATGTACCCTATATATGCGCCTAGACTCCAAAAAGTAATTTGTTAATTTTAACAGAAAGTCTGTTGTCTGGGCGATGCCAAAAATGTGGTCTGTTATTATCACATAATATTCTGTCAAATTCAACATAACATCCTGTTAGTCCAATTAATAGACTGTGGGTTATATTTAATAGAACAATCTTCTGCAATAACAGCATGCATTCTAGCATCACTCAGACAACAGACTTAACAGATTAATTTTTTGAGTGTAGTTGTCACACCGGTGCAAAGTTTCATGGAATAGCCTATTAAATTAAGCCACGTGAAAAAAAAAAACCTAGTGTGCAATCCACTAAATGCCTCTTTGCCACAGACCTGTTGAACAGCTGCACGACGTTGTAAAGTTATAGAGTGTGTGTAAAGTTATAGATAGATGGATCGATGGGCGGACGACCAGACGGACGGACGGACCAGTGTTATCCAAGGGGTTAAAAAAAATTCACATTTTCGGCCTTCAGTGTACTTTATGCCGCATACTTTGATACCATCAATTGAGAATCCCAATCACCCTAACAAGCCGTTCCTGACGAACATACATTCTTCTAGGCCTGCACATATCCATAAAAAACATCTCGTTAGTGTACTTCCTCAAAAAAACTTCCAAGTGCCACTGAATGTAGTTACACTAGTTCACCTTGTATTTAAGTGAGGCTTTACTTACGATGTTCTGTTGCTGTGTGTAGAAGAGAAGAACCCACTCTCCGCACACACCAAAACTCCACCTCCTGCTGTATATACCATATGCGAACCGGCGCGTCTCCAGCAGCAATCTATCAGGGTTTGACCCACTACAATGTATATTCATTACAGTATGATATTTTACAGTGGATTATGATTTATTTATCTATTTGCTTGGAATATGCGTCATCTCATTTACCTGGATAGGGGCCTAAGTTACTTGTAACTTGTATAGAATTCTGGCACGATGGCCACGGCTATCTGGTCACATACACTTGTAACTTGTATAGAATTTTGGCACGATGGCCAAGGTTATAACTGGTCACAAACATTTGTAACTTGCATAGAATTCTGGCACGATGGCCACGGCTATATCACATACATTGGAACTTGTATAGAATTCTGGCAGGATGCCCACGGCTACCTGGTCACATACACTTACTTGTAGCTTGTATAGAATTCTGGCACGATGGCCACGGCTATCTGGTCACATACACTTACTTGTAACTTGTATAGAATTCTGGCACGATGGCCACGGCTATCTGGTCACATACACTTACTTATAACTTGTATAGAATTCTGGCACGATGGCCACGGCTATCTGGTCACATACACTTACTTGTAACTTGTATAGAATTCTGGCAGGATGCCCACGGCTACCTGGTCACATACACTTACTTGTAGCTTGTATAGAATTCTGGCACGATGGCCACGGCTATCTGGTCACATACACTTACTTGAAACTTGTATAGAATTCTGGCACGATGGCCACGGCTATCTGGTCACATACACTTACTTGTAACTTGTATAGAATTCTGGCACGATGGCCACGGCTATCTGGTCACATACACTTACTTATAACTTGTATAGAATTCTGGCACGATGGCCACGGCTATCTGGTCACATACACTTACTTGTAACTTGTATAGAATTCTGGCACGATGGCCACGGCTATCTGGTCACATACACTTACTTGTAACTTGTATAGAATTCTAGCACGATGGCCACGGCTATCTGGTCACATACACTTACTTGTAACTTGTATAGAATTCTGGCACGATGGCCACGGCTATCTGGTCACATACACTTACTTGTAACTTGTATAGAATTCTGGCACGATGGCCACGGCTATCTGGTAGCCACTTCGTTTGGAGCGGATACAGGACTGAGCACCACACGGACATGTCGAATCAGTTAGAGTCTGGTTTATCAGTCTGTCGATGGCGTTAGCTGAAAGCAAAATGCAAACTATGATTTTCAAAAAACTGAAAAATTATAGATTTATATAAAAACACATAGCGGCACTACAAAGTGTTTTTATGAAAACAATCGTGCCTGTATCTGAGTGAGAATAATTAAATGTCAAAACCTTTCTATTTTGCGGTTCATGTCGTAGCCCCTATGACCTTGAAGTTAGGGCAACAGCGTCTATATAATTTTTATCATCAAGTTTCGCATATAAATTCTCCGGGTTTGTTCAGATTTACATGCATGCCACGAACGAACAAATTCATTTTGGAAATGAAATTTTTTTAGCTAAAACTGTAACACTTTTGTGTTTCATTCATATGTCGCTTCAAAAGGCTCCAATATAATTATCATCTTTTTTGCCAAAGACTTGACGGTAAATTTCCGTAAAGGACGAATCCTTGGTCTGATACATACGTTTTAGCAAACTGAATTGTTCTCCATGAAATCACGGTTTGCTACTTGCTAATTATACCAGAATGGACTTTAATGTGCTTAAATGGTACAGATTTGAGCAAAACATGAGGAAATGGACACGACAAAATTTGATTTAATGATTTACCTCCCTTGTAGGAGATGAGATGATTCGGATCGCAGATGTAAGATGGCTTATTCCTCCCACAGCGTCCAAACTCGTTTTGAGGATTAGGGAATTGGCTCCAGTGCCATTTCAGTGGTATCTGGGTGGGCGCAATCTGGGCGTGGACTGTTGCTATGACAACGACGACCATGCACAGTAATGGTTTGGTGTCCATGATGCCGTTCAGAATTGGTTCTCAAACCCTTTAAGTCCTTCAAGCAAAAACAGGAGTGGGTGTTTATTGTAATAAAAACGACAGGCAAAGAATAAAGAATTTATAAATCAAAATGCTAGCGTTTTTTGAACTCTGTTAAATTTAAGTGTAGCAAAATTACAGCTACCACATAGTTTAATATCAAGAAACTTCAAAAAGCTGAGAGCATATAAGTGTAGGTTATCGTCCAGATTTAACTATAGATATTGGCAGTGTTATAGTATAGTGATTTATATATTCATTCATTCATTCATTCAAGCACATTGATGCATGCATATATGTAATTTAACAGATATGAGCTAATACTTGCTTATAACAAGCTATGTGTATCCAAAAAAAATCCATCTGTCGCATGGCCCAAGAAATTAACCGCTCACCTATAAATATCAGTATCCTCGAATACCTGTATGGAAAATTATCATCTATCCACGGTATATACGCAGGGAATAGTATTCTGAATGTCCCTGTAAACGACAAACCTCTGCTTCTGAGCATGCGTGCACTCTTTGTCTTACACACGATACTCAGACTCCAAATATCCCCTTTTACATGCGCATTGTGTCAAGATTTTGTCTCTGACTCAGACCACCAACAATAGAAACGGTCAATTTTATTACTGACGACATTAATCCCTGCGAGGTCCTATTCCTTTCTATCCCTGCTTGGCTGTTCCCTCAAGACCTCTTTGTCTTTTGCTCTATGACCATGGAGCTGTAGGGTCAGGTTGCTGATGACCACAGTGTTACATCTGTCTCTTGTACTAACTCAGATGGATCCAATATCCTTTAGTATTTATAAACCAACCTAATGTCACAAAAGTATACGAGTGTTTCTTGGACACGAATACGTCATTATAACAATACGCCCCATGCAGACAAAGCCTGCGGAGAGCTAGAGAAGTTGAGGCCTTTGAGGTGGACAATACTTAACGCCGACTGGGTTCTCTGTCGGTGTATTCAGTCTGGTCTACTTGAACCGTTAACTGGCAAATCGTACTTGGGAATACAAATCCTCCAGACAATAGCTTCCGACCCTAAAATATACTTGTGGACAAACTGCCACACAGCTGCTTCGCGAAAAGTTTATTCAAGAAACTTCTCCTTATGGATGTCCTCGAGGGGTATGATGCTTGCATCTCCTATGAATTTTTGTCATAGGAAATCTTTTCCAAACTGAAACAGACTGATGTATGGATTTTTGTCGCAATTTTAGATGTGCTATACCGCGTTATTCTCTTTCTTTTTAGCTTTGGCATTAATACATTGGCTCTGTTATGTACATGAACGAGAACAATACATGTAATCACCCCGTAATAAATTAAGCTAAGGATATATTTTGTTTATAAAATTATTCAAATATGCCCACAAAAGAAAAAAAAAACCCACGCATCATGCAGTAAATGTAAACTCCATACATACATATACCATATACAACCATTGTATTATAACAAGTCATTCGCGCTTTATAAACAGCACGATGCTTTTCTCTTTCTCACTTGGAGTCACTGATAAACTACAGAGCAATATGTCGTGGAAATAAAATTGTAACAGAAATGAGGATAATATTATTTCATCTGAAGATGAATTACCTCACTGGTCTCGTGTAACAACATATAGAGCTCAGCTGTAGCAAAAGATGCTGGCTTAAGTAAATGAAAATCGTCATTCACATTTCCAAAGATACGTAGTTTTCACAGCCTGTAAATATTTAACTTAATTTAACAGCCTAACTCCTGTCTCTTTTTATACTTCAACGGATTGGGAAAATATTTAAAACTGGGATCCAGTGATTACTTTGGCATAATAAAGGGAGAACTGTAATCATTCTCCGAATGACTGACAGAAATATGGACATGTGATCGACAACTACATCACTTGTAATAAACAATTTATTGTGGTATACCTTTCTTAACGATGACATGAATAAAGTGTTGCAATACTTATGCTATATGTTATCGACTGACATTTTCGGAGAAACTATCCTCCCATGTTAAATATTAAGTGACAGAAGTACATTGGAAAACCTGTCTATCCATTCATGATTATGGAAATTATGGAGCTTTGCTAGATAAAGGAGGTATAAATTCCGTATAGAAAGGTTGCAATGTATAGGGTGTATTCAGTAGCACAGAAAGCTTTTTCTTATTTTTAGCATTGAACTCCGGAATGGCAAAAATGTTTATGTTCATCGCATTGTGCCTCAGTATATACCCACTTAGTGGCAGGTAGATATTTACATAACACCGATCTTTGCCAAATCATCAACACACCTGCACAAGCTAGTAGACACGGCCCAAACCGCCCCCATGCTCCTCGGTATAATTTTAACCTGGTAGTCACTATGTAAGAAGTTAAACACAGAATCAGTACTATGGTGGGAGGAACCCGGGCAGAGGCCGGTGGAAAACCCTCGACCATCCACAGGTTGCTGCAAGGCCCTGGTTGAATCGTGTAGTGTTTATATACACGATGATCTTTAACAGACTCTATGCCGCTTCGATTATGCACTGCTTTAATCGTGTAGATATTTCAATGCGTTATACATCGGTCAGATCTCTTTCAGCACACTCATTGTTTGGGTTTGGGGTGGGGGGGGGGGAGTGTGGACAATAATCTGTCCACAACGCTCGTGTGGCTGTTGAAGACCAGTTGCCTTCCATCAAAATCTTCATGTACGTTGAAAGTTCATCAGTAACTTGTCAAACGTCAGTGGTTTGCTCCGGGAACTCCCATCCATAGTTAAAATGTAGCGCCATCGTATACGTGAAATATTCATGAATATACCTTTGTGACGTGTTCTGGTTCCGATATATACCATTGTATATTCAAAGAATGATGACTGCAGTTATTACGAAACAATACAATCTGCCCAGCTCTAGCTATCATTTAAGATAGATCAAGAAATATCAGTGTAAGCGGCATATGACACAGTATTTCGGAAAGCCGCTGACAAACGCATTTTTCCTTTATATAGAAACACTTAAATGAAAAATTACATCCAAACTCTGACATCAGAGTCTCCTGTGGCTCAGAAATATAACTTCACATCCATGGTTTAAATCCCCATATACCCTTCTCAACACGTGGGTAATTTATAATATAAGAGAGGTATACAGGAAGCATCCCAACCGTCTAATACAATATATAAGAGTGGTTTTATACACAGGAAGCATCCTAACCACCCAATACCAGATATAAGAGAGGTATACCGGAAGTATCCCAATTACCCAATACCAAATATAAGAGAGGTATACAGGAAGAATCCCAGCCATCTAATACCAAATATAAGAGTGGTTTTATATACAGGAAGCATCCTAACCACTCAATACCAGATATAAGAGAGGTATACCGGAAGTATCCCAGTTACCCAATACCAAATATAAGAGAGGTATACCGGAAGTATCCCAGTTACCCAATACCAAATATAAGAGAGGTATACAGGAAGAATCCCAACCATCTAATACCAAATATAAGAGAGGTATACAGGAAGTACATCAGTAACCCAATACCAAATATAGGAAAGGTATACAGGAAGTATTCTAGTAACTCAATACTAAATATAAGAGTGGTATACCGGAAGTATTCCAGTAACCCAATACCAAATATAAGAGTGGTATACAGGTAATATCCCACTTACTCAATCCCAAATATAAGAGTGGTATACCGGAAGTATTCCAGTAACCCAATACCAAATATAAGAGTGGTATACGGGAAGTATCCCAGTAACTCAATACCAAATATAAGAGTTTTATACAGATAATATCCCAGTAACTCAATCCCAAATATAAGAGTGGTATCCCAGTTACTCAATCCCAAATATAAGAGTGATATCCCAGTAACTCAATCTCAAATATAAGAGTGGTATCCCAGTTACTCAATCCCAAATATAAGAGTGGTATACCGGAAGTATTCCAGTAACCCAATACCAAATATAAGAGTGGTATACGGGAAGTATCCAAGTAACTCAATACCAAATATAAGAGTTTTATACAGATAATATCTCAGTAACTCAATCCCAAATATAAGAGTGGTATACATTAATTATCCCAGTAACTCAGTACCAAATATAAGAGTGGTATACAGGAAGTATCCCAACCACCCAATACCAAATATAAGAGTGGTATACAGGAAGTATCCCAGTAACCCATTACCAAATATAAGAGGGGTATACATGAAATATTCCAACCACCCAATACCAAATATAAGAGAGCCATACAAGACACACTCAAACCACCCAATATCAAATATAAGAGAGGTATACATGACGCACTCAAACCACCTGATACCAAATGTCAAAGAAGTATACGAGAAGCATCCCTGCCACTAAATGTAAGAATGGTATACAGCAAGCATCCCTGCCACTAAGTGTAAGAGTGGTATACAGCAAGCATCCCTGCCACTAAATGTAAGAATGGTATACAGCAAGCATCCCTGCCACTAAGTGTAAGAGTGGTATACAGCAAGCATCCCTGCCACTAAGTGTAAGAGTGGTATACACAAGCATTTCTGCCACTAAGTGTAAGAGTGGTATACACAAGCATTTCTGCCACTAAGTGTAAGAGTGGTATACAGCAAGTATCCCTGCCACTAAGTGTAAGAGTGGTATACAGCAAGCATCCCTGCCACTAAGTGTAAGAGTGGCATACAGCAAGCATCCCTGCCACCCAACACTAAATGTAAAAGTGGTATACAGGAAGCATCCCAAACACTCGAAACCAAATATTACTGTGGTGTACAGGAAATATCCCAGCCACCTAATACCAAATATAAGACTGGTATACCGGAAGCATGCAAGCCACCCAATACCAAATATAAACGTGGTATAGGGAAAGCATCACAGCCACCCAACCCTAAATATAAAAGTGGTATACAACAAGCATTCAAACTACTCAGCGTCACGTACAAAAGCTAGTACAACAACCAACTCATCTAACCATAAGAGTTTGCACAACACCAAGGTATCCTGATAAATCAAATTAAAATATTGTTATAAAGAGCTGTATTTTAGAAACATTCATTCAAACCATGAATACGGAACAGAACAGTTTGCACAATATGTATCCCAGCCAAAGTCCAGATATAAGATGATCTTCCAATGTTCATCAAGTAAACAGTCCAGACATTCAATATTATCAGGAACACAAATTGCTAAAACAACGATCACGGGGATATTTTATATATAGCAAGGTAAGAAAAAATATGTAGCTAACATAACCACCAATTAACCCGTACAGGTTTGTACATTCATTCAGTCTGTGAAAGGATTCTCGCTGGCCCAGACGGCTATATCGGCTGTTTAACCCCATACATGCAACGTAAAAATTTATCCGATTTTTTAACGAAATATCTTAATGCATGCCTGCCATGCAGCAAAGCCTTTAAGTACATGAACTTATATGTGCACGAGAGCCAGCCATCATATAATCGAATTGATACAATCGATATGGACTTAGTCACAAGTCATCGACAGTCAGTGCAGTATTTTTGGCAAATTTATGACAGTGCATTAAATATTATTTTCATATTCACTCACAGATGAATATCTAAAACACGCAGTATACCTATAGGGCGATGTAGACTTTAAATGTAAACGAATACAGTTTTGTACTGAACACGATGGAAGCAATGTAATGTATTCCCACCCACCATAACGCTGACCGCCGTCCTATACGTGTAATATTTTTGAGTACGGCGCAAAACACTAATCAAATCAAATAAATAAAATTGCAATATAATAGAAAAATCAACGGAAAACTTGGCCTGGGCGAACATAAGGACCATGGTGTACGATGAACAACATCGGAGTGTGCCCAACAAAACGTTATCTGATATGCCTCTGTTGTGTCGATGTAAAGGTCACCTATATGATGAAGGGGTGTTGCTGATGCGAGCTGTGACTGTATCCTATCGCCGCATCTTCTACATACTCTGTTTCCTATATGCCATGTAACTATTCGAATTCTGAGTTCTTGAGCAGTATAGGTGGCCATTATGGACGGACAAAGTGGAAAAAGGCTTTAATTACTTGTATCAAATCTAAATAGATGTGAGCATGTACAGAGTACATCAAATAAGACCTTTCGTCTTTTCCATAAATGCAAACACCAATAAACCTGTTCAGCATTACAGAGATGAGTTAGGTGATATTTCAGATGATCTAATATTTATAGAATCCCTAGGAATATAATTATAAAGACTTACCAATTTTTGTTTCTACTCGGGTATCCAAAAGTTGAATTAATGCACATAGGCGTGTCTAGTTGAGTTTAGCTCAGGTTTTACCAACAACAATAGGAATCACTAGAGTGAGTTTGGTGTAGGTCTATTGGCCTGTATGGTGTTCCATTACTTATTCGGTCGTATTCTTCCGGACCTCAGTTGAGCCTCTGCAAGCTGACCAACTTTATGTGAGTGATCACTTGAAACACACATTATATGTATGTATTTATATGCTGTGATAATCCTAACACTTTCATTTCTGTTATGAAGAAATAAAATGCCTTGTTAAGTAACTACAAAATGTGAGAAAGTGCATTATTGCAATGTACCGTAAATACGAACTGGAAGTTAGAAAAACCAAGCGCCTGGAGTCCGAGATTATCTGACGAGATTTTTTTCCACCAGGAGACGAAGGCACCCGATGTAAGCCGACCAGCCGTTCGTCCGGCCATCTTTCCATATTTGGAATCCATCGTTCTCCTCCGACTTGGCTTTGAACCGCCCCTCAACAATCAACATCAGTGTACGTGAATCACGCATGCAGTTTTGGTGGGACCCCTGAGCGAGTGGGCGCAGCACTGCAAGCTACAGACGGGTAAACACATGTGCATGTATACAAGTAGGCCTAATCTATAAAAATAGCCATCAACAAGAGGTTAAACAGCCAAACGAGACTGACATATGCAGGCTGAAAATAGCCGTGTTATAATCTGTAGCGGAATGATGATGTCAGGTGTTGACATTGCGAAGCCTGAGAGTCCATCTAGATTGATTTGAAACCGGTTGTCCGTCCCTGTATTTTTAAAACATACATTTATCTATTTTTAATAGCTGCCTGTCTTTTATATTTCAATTAAAATTCATATTTCAAATTGCATGAATAAAAATGAGCAGGAAACTGACTTCAAATTCAGAGACAAAACAAAAAATTAAGCAAGTCACAGCCCCCAGGGAGGATCGAACTCCCGACCCCTGGTTTACAAGACCAGTGCTCTAACCACTGAGCTATGGAGGCATAACAGTTAAGCGGGCTCTTATACTTGATATAATTCTTCTATTCAATGAGCTAAGCGATAATCTTAGCAAAATGTTATTTTAATTAAAATATTTTGCGAAATATTAATAGCTAAATAATCTTGAATGTATTTTGCATAACAAAATGCTCTCTGAGACATAAATAATGTCCTAAAATGCATCAAATGCAGGTCGTCAGTACATGGGGCGCACGATGGGCTATTTCGGCAGTCGAGATGTTTGAACGTGGCGTTGGATCCCACTTTGTAACGCGCCCCTTCGCGCAGTCACTTTGAAGCAGCTCTGTACAAATATTGTGTATGGTAATATATATTGATGCCTTCATAGCTGATGAAATCACTGACTTACCTTCCACAACACAACAGTGTTAAAAAGTTGTTGTGGTTCTACATTATAAGTGAGCATGTCATTGAACTCACAGGCCACTTAACCGGCTATTTAAGACCTATACATTCTCGATATTCAACAGCAGAGGAGGTTAACAGCCATGTCAGACTGGGATACTGCACGAAATTCGAGAAATATAATAGTCCTATAGTTTTTTTTCCAGTGTGAACATGAATTAAACCCATTAATAGGCACCTGATTATAAACCAGGCCTATCGGAAATCAGGAAACTTTTTCCCGGTCAACGTACGTGACCGAGAATAGGCCTACTCGAGAAAACCGATTTTCTTCCATTAACAACCATGTTAGGCCTACGGCATTTTTTTTTTATCCCCATGTAAATTATATAGGTCTATTTGCAGAGAAGTGATAATATACTAGTATATCGTTAGATGTATATATACATACAAATATAGGCTTATGCATAATAAAGCTAGGCCTATATCGTAATATCAACGCATGTGTGTGTGTCTGATTTGTCGCTTTTCAAGTGGATGGTCAAGGTGTGGAATTAAAGGTGCTACGGTAATTATAGGGCGTCAGTGAAGTTAACTCCCAGTTTCCAGTTCCCAGTGTGACATTCGGAAGTGAACTTAGCTCCCCGATTAGACATTCAATGCTATATATCGAACTGGGGACGATCGAGGAGCTATCTTCAAATATTTATTGTAATATTCTGCTCTTAATATTGCTCTTTGAGGTACCAAACGATTTTTTGAGCATTAATTTGAGCTGTACAGACCCATGCAGCTCTCACTTCGATATCTGCATATGCGCTCCCAAGCGTTGTAACTTGGAACCACTGGTACCATCAGGTGCAGCATGTCTTAGGGTGTACATTGTTATATATCCGACCTCCGATGATGGCCGATATGAAGGTAGGGACAATGGCGCCTTATTTAGACTGCCATCTTTATTCATCTGCATATTCTCTAAGACAAAAGGGAACAGGTGACGTCAAACAAATCTGTCACGTGATATCTCTTGCGTAATGAGCATTTAGTACATAGTAAGTGATTTAAGTTCACAATATAATATGCAAACACAACATCCCTCCACCTCTTTAGATATGGAAATTATCTCTGATTTAGTTTATAAAACAGGAGTGGAGTATTTAATTTTGCGGAAATCGAATTATTCAAAGCAATAGAACAAAATCAAATTAATTACATGTTACAATATCTATCTGATATTTGAACACTGGAAAAAAATATTTCTTAGCTCAATAAAACACAAATAATATGTGGATGAAATTCAACAAAACACATTAGTATAATAAAACTGAAATACATCTATAAGAAATCATTAATCATGCACAAACTATTGAATGCGTCTGTATAAAAGGTTACAATCAAATTGATTTTTTACTCTTTAGTACATGTGGAAATCTCTACAACGATTTGGTTGCTTGCGTTGTCTTATCGGGCGTTGAAGAAGAACTGCTTGGTCAGTAACGACATCGGGTAGCTCTGCGTTTCAGAGAAGTGGTTTAACTCATCCTGTGCGACCGGGTTGCCCTTTACTTGGCCAGTGAATTTGCGAACTTTACTTGAATTTCGCCGGAGTACTTTGTTGTTGTCAGAAAGGAGAATCAACTGGCTACCTGAGACATGAATTACTTTGAACGGTTCCGGACCAAAACGAGGCGATAGCATGTTATGTTTCGGTTACCGCACTTGCACTTTGTCACCTATCTTCATTTGGCACTTGGCAGCACGACGTTTCTGATCGGTGTATTCTTTGAATTTACATTTATATTCACCATCGCGTTTGAGTGCAGTTCGGCAGACGCTTCAATCTGTCCTCTGACCTTATCCGTATCAGTACTGAACGGACACAATCCGTCACAAAGCTTAATGGCCTAATGTGAACTCTGTAGCACGCACACTGAACTGTGGAACTGTCAAGGGAATTATTTTTCGTTTTTCATTGACATACTTCGTATCTTACATATTTGTATATAGCTGCTTTATAAATCTCTCAAATAAAAACGTGTACATAATAGGCTATGTTATACAGGAACCTACAGACAGTTTGTGTGCACTTCACCAGGCGCTTTAATCTATCCTCTAGCCTTGTCCTTATCAGGCCTCAATCCATCACAATGAATGCCCTAATGTGAGCTGTGCAGAACTCACACTGAGCTGTGGAACGGTCAAAGAGAAGACCACCACGGCTTTGAGTCACATTATACAGATATGGGCGATCCCTATGTTTAACAACAACAACAACAACAACAAAAGAATATTGAGTCTTAAGCTTTCTTTCGTCATATACCGCGAAAAGAAATCCGACAAGAACTCTAAACCCCAGCGGCGTGTATCATTTACTCGATGGGGGCTCATTAAAAAAAAACCCACACTGAACTGACCCACTGGATGGATTAAACATTGCACACACGTGATCAAATAATATGGCAGTATAACTGGTTCTTACTATAACTTTGAACACTCTGAGGTAACTGAGATATCTCACATTCTGTACGCTAAAAGTAAAGACGTTTCAAACTTAAATTATTTTTTTTATCATTTTTTTTTATGATTTACTTGCAAATTTCAGTTCTGATTCGGTAATAAAAATGTTCATGCTAAAAGAAGCCAAAAAAAAATGTGATCATTTAATAGTTTTAGTAAAAAGACACTGAATTGACCAGTCGGGATTGAGTTCAAATCCAGCTAAAATGCGCCCAGGGACCACCAAAATTCACTCATCAACTGCGGAAAACAGCGATGATCCCGGACTTTAGCGGCCCTACAGTGTTGTGTGTGTACTGTGTGCAGTTCAGCAGACGCTTCAATCTGTCCTGGGGCCTCGGTGGCTCAGTTGGTTAGCGCCCTAGCCGTCCCTCTCCGGCCGTACGTGGGAAGGACTTACAGCAACCTGCGGATGGTCGTGGGTTTCCCCCGGGCTCTGCCCGGTTTTCACCCATCATAATGCTGACCGCCGTCGTATAAGTGAAATGTTCTTGAGTACGGCATAAAACACCAATCAAATAAAATAAATAAATCAATCTCTCCTCTTAGCTTGCCCTTGAAGGGACATTCAAGGGATCCGTCACAACGAATCTCCAAACGTGAACTGTACACCAGGCATGCTGAAAGGGAACGATTGAGGGGAGAGCACCGGCTGTTAACACTAGGGGTTATGGTGGAGCAGTGGAGAGAATGGAGATTTAGTTCCACTCTCCAGAGAATATAGAAAAAACAAACATACAAATAGGATGTGTTTTGCTTACTCGCGTACATTTGAGCGCATGCCAAGCAACAGCCGGATTGGAGCTCTCAACTCATGTACCGTATCATGTATACCCTGAAATCACAAATAAGAAGATGCACAAAACTTGTTCTTGGAGACGGAAAACTGACAAAAGCACATGGTTTATTGCAGTAAATTACCAGCAACGAATATCAGGACCCCAGGAAAAACAGTTATATACCCCGCGACTGTAACAGACAGTGTCACTTGCCACTACACCAAAACCGCTAAATTTTCCCTGTGTGTTTTTAGGCGTCACCGCCCTGTTCAAAACATATTTAAATACTATACGAAGATTTGCTGACAGTAACCGAAAGTAGGAAGGCCGACAAATGCTCTGAAGTATCACTGCAAATATGTAGAACGTTTGTTTCGTATCAAACATGTCCACCAATACATGCAAAGATAATTACACTTGTCATATAGACTCCACCACATATAGAATACATTTGTGATTAGACGGCAATCTTTGTGACTGATTGCTCGATTGAATGATAACGACATCGCTTATTCACCGTTTTGTCATCGTTTGGAGACTCAGTCTGTGCGCCAGAGGCCAAACTTTTCTTCTTATTCCTTCTGGTCATTCTGTTGAGGAAAATTGTCACCTGAAACTGCGACAGATCCAGTTTGCGTTAAAATCAAAGATAATTTTGAATACGTTAAGAAATTATGTAAACCTGTTCTGAGCTTCTTTGTCATAGCCTGATGCAAAGTCGCAACATATGGAAACAATGTCTGTATGGAATAAATTATTAATTTACAATATGTCAACAAAGGCCAAATGTCTATATATACACGGTGTGTGTGCAAGGATTAAACGTCCGTACATGGGTCTTTTTCGTCGCACCGAAGTATTTCTCTTCTGCTGCTCGTTCTGAGTGATAGGGCAGATCTGACAAACAAGAGAAATCTTAGTCAGTAAACTAAGCAGTATAAATAAAACACATCTGTACGCTATTTAAATGTGTTCGTGAAGGAGTAGGTAATTCTTTAAAAATAACTGTATACAGTGATATATACTGTACATTTCGATATATATACCTACTTGAAATTTAACAGTATAGCATTGAAATACTCAAGCCATATATTTTAATGTGTAAAGAGAAAAACGTTGCCTATGTTTTGGGGTACACCCATAGCTAAACACAAGGGAATGTGAACAGGTGTTGAAAAAAAAATCTAACCACAAAGTACATATATATAACAGACTCATAAGCATTCTTCACCCATAATATAAGACGGTGAGGTTTATGAGAGTGGTGAAAAACGGACCATGAAAATATGCAGCTGGCCTCGCCAGGTCATATCACCGGAGAAATATGCAACAAACCACTCTGTGGAGAAAAACGGGTAGAAAACCATGAAAACATGCAGCTGACCTCGCCAGGGAGAAAAACGGGCAGAGCACCGTGAAAACATGCAGCTGACCTCGCCAGGGAGAAAAACGGACTGAGCACTGTGAAAACATGCAGCAGATCTTGTTAGAGAGAAAAATGGACGCAGCACCGTGAAAACACTCAACAGGTCTCGCCAAGGAGAAAAACAGGTAGAGCACCGTGAAAACATGCAGCTGACCTCGCTAGGGAGAAAAACGGGCAGAGCACCGTGAAAACATGCAGCTGACCTCGTCAAGAAGAAAAACGAGCAGAGCACCGTGAAAACATGCATCTGGCCTCGCTAGGGAGAAAAACGGGCAGAGCACCATGAAAACATGCAGCTGACCTCGCCAGGGAGAAAAACGGACAGACCACCATGAAAACATGCAGCTGACCTCACTAGGGAGAAAAACGGGCAGAGCATCGTGAAAACATGCAGCTGACCTCGCCAAGGAGAAAAACGGGCAGAGCACCGTGAAAACATGCATCTGACTTCGCCAAGGAGAAAAAACGGGCAGAGCATCATGAAAACATGCAGCAGACCACGCCAGGGAGAAAAACGGACAGCATCGCTAAAAACAAGCAAATGACTTGGCCAAGGAGAAAAACGGGCAGACCACCGTGAAAACATGCAGCTGACCTCGCTAGGGAAAAAAAACGGACAGAGCACTGTGAAAACATGCAGCAGATCTCGTTAGGAAGAAAAATTGACGGAGCATTGTGAAAACACGCAACAGGTCTCGCAAAGGAGAAAAACGGACATAGCACTGTGAAAACATGCAGCAGACCTCGCCAGGGAGGGAATCGGAGAGACCAGTGTGCAGAAAGCCTTGTCAGAGGGGGGGGGGGGGGGGGGGGGGGGGGGGGGGGAAGGGGGCAGAACACTGGGGGACATTACAGCCGACCTCTTAAGGGAGAAAAAACGGGCAAAACACCGTCAAAACATGCAGCAAGCCTTGCCAGGGATAAAAAACGAACAGACCACTGTGAAAACATACAGCAAGCCTCGTCGGAGAGAATAAAACGGACAGAGCAGCGTGAAAACATGTTGCGTCGACTGTCAGTAAATTTTTAGGTGCCGACCAAAGTTCAGTGGTTTACTTTTATTTATCTACTTATTTAATTGGTGCAGCAACATTTCACTTATACGACGGCGGCCAGCATTATGATGGGTGGAAACCAGGCAGAGCCCGGGGGGAAACCCACGACCATCCGCAGGATGCTGACAGGCCTTCCCACGTACGGCCGGAGAGGAAGCCAGCATGAGTTGGACTTGAACTCACAGCGACCGCATTGGTGAGAGGCTCCTGGGTCATTACGCTGCGCTAGGGCGCTAACCAACTGAGCTACGGAGGCCCCTAGTGGTTTAACGTTATTAAAAATTAAAACACGATTATACACTCGAGCCAGAATATGTGCAATTACATATGTTTATACTTCTGGATTCCCCTTAAAATTTCAAACTACACATCCACATCAACTTTGTTCTTATCCTGTACATCTCCCTTTTCCTCGGCAATTCCAAACTACTGGAAACACTTTACGACTAATGGACATTGCATATGCATAAACACTGTGATTTAAACATTAAACACAAACCAAATAGATCATTAAATTTATGGAAAAAGCATGTCAAATCTTTCATCATCGTACTTTCAGGGAACATTTACCAATAAAAAGAACCTTTAATGAACTGTACTGAGGGCAAAGTGTATAATTATCATAAACACAAAGTAAAACTGACCTTCCCATGCAGCAATCACCTCTTTTATAACTTTTGCCGGCGTCGAACTCACTAAATCGTTCACGAACTCTGAAAACATGACATGGGTATTAACAAATGGATATCAGCTGGTGGTCTGAAATGGTTCGTGACAAGACTGTGCCAAAACGATTATAGCCTTACATTCTGGATGTATAATAAAACATATGCATTTTAGAACTAACCGTCATTATCAGATTCCGTGAAGGATTCATCGCATGCACACATTTAATTAAAACTGCTGAAAAGAAAGAAAGAATAAAAACACTGCACACGAACAATGGTTTTTTATACCTTAAAAAGAGGACGCATAATCTTTCTTCCATGGATTTTCGGTGAATATTACAATACAGTAAGAACTGTTAATGAGCTGTACTGGGGATAAATTATATACACACGCATTTAGCGTCATAATAGTTCTAATGCATGGTATGAAGACCCATCTGTTTTCGTAATATAACCATCCGCAGGTTGTTGATGGACTCCCCACGTACGGCCGGAGAGAAGCCAGCATGAGTTACATGTAGGAAAGTTCGTCATTAACAAAATTGATGCTTATATGTGTTTGTAAGGACTGGATTGTGTACATGTCGTGTCGTGTATAAGCATCCATGCACGACAAGAAAGGCCTGCAAGTGGTAGACAGCGACACAGATATTACATCTATATGAATATATTATATCTACAGTAAAGGCTGTAGTCGAAAGTCTTTAAAAGTTTGTGCGAGTCAAACTTGACAACAAATCTGTTTCCATAGCGACAGATTTTAGGTCTACCCTTTGAAGTCTTGATATATTTATCCCAGGTAGACGTACATGTATAACATCTCGAGAACAGTTCAAAGATGGACGTCAAACGCCGCTATACAGCGATATTAAATATCTATATATCATATGTACTTCTTCGCTGAACCTCTGTGTATTTTGTTGTTGGTAAACTATCCCTTATTTGCCGTCCATTCCATTTCCTAACATCATTTTCTGTATTACCATACCGCCACTCCTCATTATCTTTATTACAGTTTACCAACGCCAGTGAACTTACCGGGATTTGCTTTTCTTACCATGCCGCCGAAAACTTACGTTTCTCTATTTTTTATGTGAGCACTGTACCATCTCTAAAATCCCCTTTTGCCTCTGTCTGCTCTAGGCCTGTATTTCATGACCATTCCGCCAGTCATCTTTCCTCATTCGCAACATGAATACACCGGTTGACCCTTTGCTTTCCTGCTCGACACCATTTATTTATTTGCCCATCTATACAGGTATGCCGCGGATCATTATTTTGCCGCCAATCATATTTCCTTACACGCATTTACTGCCCTTGATATGCTAGTGGCAATTCTTTATATGTCATTCTAAATAATGTACTTCTGTAGGAATATAATCTTTTTGTCGGTGACTCTTCACACTGTCTGTGGCGTATATTTCCTGGGGTGGAAGTTCTTTACCTTCTTTTCCAAATTTGTAACACTTAATAATCTTACCGCTATTGAAACTTTCCTTACTCGCTACTACACAATGATATAATTCCACATGTGACATTTCTTTACTTGCCGTTCTGTAAGGGATTTGCCTCACTTTATCACTTTACCACGGGAAAACCTTTCCATGTTTGCTCTATACTGTACATGATTTACTGTCATGGGTGACGTTTCTGTACTTGCGGTTTGATAGCAGATCTGCCTCACTTTATCATTTTACCACGGAAAAACCTTTCCATATTCGCTCTATACTGTACATGATTTACTGTCATGGGTGACGTTTCTGTACTTGCGGTTAGATAACAGATCTGCCTCACTTTATTACTTTATTACCACGGGAAAACCTTTCCAGGTTTGTTCTATACACTGCCATGGGTGACGATTCTGTACTTTGCATTCTATATTGATCTGTGGCACTTCTTCATATTCTTAGCGCCGGTGCACCTTTCTTTACTAGCTCAACCATATATATAATATTGTCACAGGTGATATTTAATTCTTTACCAGCTGTCCTCAATAGAGTTCGAATACTGTACAAACTTACCTCCGCTGAACCTTCCCTAACTCGCATTGCTGTATAGGCTCCAACTATAATATAGTCCCAAGTGACATTTCTCTATTTTCTGTTCTGTACAGATCCGTGGAACTTCTTAATATGGAACCAGTAAAACTTTCCTTTGTCTTACGAGTGACATTTCTTTACATTCCGTTCTCAATAGATTTCACTCTCCTCTTCACAATGTTACCACCTTTGAACTTTTCGTACTCTCTCTACTGCATGACGTTTCTTTACTTGCCGTTTTATACAGCTCTCTCGCAACTTCACAGGTGAACGACTGTGTAGACAAAAATGTCCAGTTTTAGGTGTGGTATATACCAGACATGTCGGTAATGGACACACACCATGTCAAGTACCCAAATACAGCTCCAATGAACAGAACAAAAGACAGGGCAACCGGAAGTAAATTTGATCTTATAACTTCATTGGCAGCTGACCAGTTGGCATTAGCTAAAATGCGCTCAACTGGCTTAGAAGCACCCAATTCAAACAGGTGACAAATAATCTTGAAATCGACAACTAAAAAAAAAAAAAACAACCAATCAGTTACTACTGGACAAACATGAGATTTACTGACAAAATATACACACATATTTGTTTCTCTAAAGATACCAGTAAACAGTTCATGAGGCAAATAATAGCTTCAATCTTTACACATGTATACTAATTCACTTCCCATACATTTTGTGTGTGTGTATATACATATATACAAAATTTCCTGTATCCCATATCCATTCCACCATTCCAAGCATTCTCCACAGCTAAAAAAAGCAATGTGTTTTCGAATTGAACCTTTGTTTTGCACAACAATGTAATGAACATGTTTTGAACCAAAGTCTATTTTCTCCCGTTATGGCTGTTCAGGTCCAAGCTGGAGTGGTACATATTGCTTTGCATGATACCACAATGCCTATAAGTAAATATATATGTGTGTTTACCAATGAGACAACGCACAGCAATGAAAGCCCTCAATGTGTTACAGTTGGTTCCTAGGACAACTCTGGGGCATAACTTGTGTTGTCAAAGTTGTAGCCTCGCTGTGCTATGTCGCAAGGAAACTCTTCACAGAGCTACTCTCTTGTTTAGTTCATTTGAACAACAGGTCCTGACAGGATACTTTAATTACACAATGGCTTTTGGTATGTATGTTTATTTGGTATGTCTCGTTATTTAATACTATTAATGTACATATTACAAGATGAACATGTCAGAGAATTCTGTGAAATGATATAACTTTTTTATGGATTTAATAAGAACAATGTTATAATGGAGCTTTAAATCTACTGCCACAACAAAATGTCACCTGAGGCCATAAGACATTCCGTCTTTTACAAGAGGTATTCTACCAGATGTGTAAATGATGAGCAAGTCACTGCATATACATGGATATGTGAGTAATATGTGCACTGTTTATCAGACATCAGAGAAATCAAAATTCAAAAGAATACTAAAATACATGATGAACTATAAGTCACAGATTAATACCATGGCAATTTGTGAAATGTAATAATCTGTAAATCAAAGTAATAGCAGCAGTTCATTGAATAAACACAATAAATGCTTTAGTATCAAGTATCAATATACACTGTGGATAACAGAGACGATGAATATTTGCAAAATGAATAAGTGCCTGAATATCACGAAGCCTGATTCCAAGGGTAATGCAAAACAACTAGCAATTATATTTGAAATTGAGTACCTTCTTTATTTACTTGATTGCTCCTACTCAAGAAAATTTCAGAAATAGAGTACCAGCTAAATGAATAACTGAGATTCAATTTATACATTTATTCCTATGATCATTTGTAAAATTCTTTACTTTTTATATTAATGTTCAGTGCTTTATTTACATGTAAGAATTTGGACTCATGAGTGTTATGCTGCAGTTAAAAATGTGAAGTGATGATAACTCCTATATACGCATGTGCTAAAATTTATTCATACTTGTACATTAAAATACTTCCTCAATTTCAGATAATTAATACAACATAACTCATGAAGACAACAGCTGAAATGACGCTCAAAATCATCTAGTGTTTTGTCTATATGGTCCAAAGAGCAGAACCACAAAACCAGTTAGGTGGAAACAGTTCACCAAGTTATTAAATGTTGAGTTAACACACCGTCAGTAACTCAGACATAAATGGACGAAGCTCAATCACAAGATAAATTTGAAGTTCCAAAATCATCTTTAGGTGACACCAATTCTATTGTGCGCTTTATAGGCTAGTCGAGACTGAAAAAACAAAATGAGGAGAGGAAAAAAAAAAAAACGCCCTGAAAATCTACTGTTATGTAATGATTTCCCTGTTTTTCAAGCCTTTCCCATCATGTTAATAGGTCTCAAACAGCAACAATTTCTTGGACAGTCCACATTTTCCATGAATTATGGGATTTGTCAGTTGTAGTCTTTTTTATTTTTTACCCTCTTCTGGCACTAAAGAAAAAAAATATTATCACTTTTATTTTTATTTTTTTATCCTCCTGTGACATTAAAAAAAAACAGTCATTCTGCTCATAAAACAAATATTTAAATTGGTGATTCTGAACTTAACCAAGGTGAGGTTCAGAATATTTTATTCCAAGCCATGTCAACATCAGAAATTGCAAATGCTTGCCAGAAGCTGACTTGGGTGGCACATAGCTGTACACAAGGTGGCAGAATTTGAGCAGGCCTAAATCTAAGCCATTCTCAAACGTTCCTGGCATCTGCCACACCCACGGGTACCTTGATCTCCCAGCCCTCCATGTCTTTAGTCACACACACCTGACACCCAAGCCTGGATCTAAAATCATACAGGTAAAACATGCGTTAGAAAACTGGCGGCACAGTTCATGCAACATAAATACTGCTTCTCAACATGAATCTCAAAACGATAAGACTCTCAAGTACAGGTATACAGAAAGTCTATCTAATAACCTACAAATCCCACTCTAAACCATGATATTGCCTGACATAACATTCAGAATCACTAAGTTGATTTATAAAATACAAACATGGGTGGAAATAAGTATGTCACAATTTTTGTTTACTTGTGCTATTCCATATTTGAAGGTAAAAGACGTAAAATTGGGTGAAACTCTCAAAAACAAACTTCAAAACACCTTCCTAAAATTAACAGAACTCTCAAAATCAAAATGTGCAAGCTTATATAATAGTCATGGGCAAGATTTAGGTCAGTGTGTATGCTATAAAGTGGTCTCTTTCTTCAATTTATTTGATTGGTGTTTTACGCCTTACTCAAGAATATTTCACTTATTCGATGGCAGCCAGTATTATGGTGGGAGGAAACCGGGCAGAGCCTGGGGGAAACACACGAACATCCGCAGATTGCTGGCAGACCTTCCCACGTACAGCCGGAGAGGAAACCAGCATCAGCTGGACTTGAACTCACAGCGACCGCTTTGGTGAGAGGTTTCTGGGTCATTACACTGCACTAGGGCGCTAACCTCTTTCTTCAAACCACTGTATGTCTTACTAAAGCATGCACATGTTATCAATGCTACATCTCCAGTCGTGGAATTTATTTGGTTATTTGGCTGGTGTTTTATGCCGTACTCAAGAATATTTCACTTGTAAGACAGAGGCCAACAGTATGGTAGGAGGCTCTGCCCTGATCCAGTCATGAAAAGGACAGAGGTATAAAAGCAAATTAATATGTTTAAAAAAATTCATCTGTTTTCTTGTTTTCAATGGCCTACCTTTTATATTTTTTCAAGGACACTGCAACAAATTCCTGTATGTACTGTAATTCTTATAACTTTGAAATACCACTCTGCTATTATTTACATGACAAACCCAAGTTTCTTAAGACAGAAAAGAAAACAAAAATATCATATGAAGAGTCTTCAAAATTAAATATATACACACATGTTTGAGAATTACCTTGTGTGCATACTTACATTTACTCGCGCATGTTTACAGGTATCGTGTACTTGTTAATTTAGCTTATAAATTCAGCAATCACTTGTCATTATGTTGGCCTATTTATTTTCTGCATTGAACTACATGTCCATTCATTTAAAGAATATTTTAAAAGTGAAATGCAGCTCTTAGACAGCAAGTGAATGGAATAAGGATTCCTTGTTTCAGGTTTAGCAAATATCTCAGTGTTTACAGAGCAATCATATTGAGAATGAAGGATAATGTCAAAGAAAGCAGGCCTTACATTGCAACAAGCGCTCTTAACGTTTGCCATTAATGCTGACAACAAAGGGAAGAAGCTACATGTATATGCAGCTTGTTTAGACTGACTGACAGCTTCCATGGGTAACAAACTTACGTATCCTCTAAACCAAAGGCCAGGTCTAACATATCCAGCTCTTCGTCTGTGGGTTTATCAGGGATTTTCTCAAATTGCTCAGGTTTGAAGATCAGGTGGCAGGTGGAGCAGGCCAGGGTTCCCTCACAGGCCCCTGAAATACATCAGTATAATCGGGATTAAAACCTCTGAGCTTCAGCCTCATGCTGAGCATCTTAATGGTAATAGCAAACCTGAATGGAACAGACGAATCTTACTGTACATGAATTGTTCTTGTCTATGATTTGTTTGATTGGTGTTTTATGTCGTACTCAAGAATATTTCACTTATATGAGGGCGCTCAGCATTATGGTGGTAGGAAACTTGTGGGAATAAACAGAGGGAAACCCACAACCATTCGCAGGGCTGGAGACGAAGCCAGCATGAGCTGGACTTGAACTCGCAGCTGCCACATTGATGGGAGGCTCCTGGGTCATTTTGCTGTGCTGGTGTACTACATGTAATTCCCTTGCCCCTTTTTGTCTATGACATGAAATCTGGCAAAGGTAAACGTGCAAGATTCAGGTTCCTCTGAGCCCTACTATCATTGTCAAATATCTCAATAAAAGCACACATTCACAATGGTCGCAATATACTGCGAAAAGATACAAACTTCTGAATGCTTGCTGTTGTAATCAGTAGATACAGCACTGAAACCTTCACAAACTAAGCATATATATAATCAGTGAAGCTCTTACCAAATCCATCTATGTCCAGATCATTTTCTATAATAACATCTAATAGGTTGTCTCCTAATTTTGCTTTGGCTGCCAGCTTTTCTCCATCAGCAGTAACAAAGTAGATGTTCACTCTAAAATTGAAAAAAAAACAACACATAAATAAACATATTCATGAGTACATAAAATAAAAAAACAAATCATGAGAAAACAACAGCCAGAGACATCTGCCAAAGACGTCAGTGGCTGAACAGCTGATCATCAGCATTTAACTATGATCATTAAGCTGCACAGAGAGGGGTGCCTAAACGACACCTGAGACTTGTGTAGGCAAGCATTATCACCCAGGTTATCAAGTTCAAATCAATTACCTCACCAAGCTTACTAGCACAACTAGCAAGTCTGTATTTCTTATTTCTTAGCATATAATCAACATGTGGCATACATAACATGAAAGAAAACAGTTATGGGCATGAACACAGATGCATATTACATGAAATATAAACAGACAGAGATGGATAGGTATATACATTCTTCATTACATCCACACATACATTTTCATCTGGTGTACATAATTCACGCACACTCTGATTTTTTAAAAATTTATTTATTTAATTGGTGTATTATGCCATACTCAAGAAAAATTCAATTACTAGTATCTGATTTATGACAGTATTATGGTGAGAGCAAAGCAGCTAGTAGCATACTTTGAGGTCATTCTTGTCTTTATATAGACAAAAAATTACAATTTGATGATTTTAAGTGTTAATATGTCCAACCCAGCCAATACATTAAGCATTAAATGTCCATGAATTATGTCAGACTACATTGCAGATTACATTTTCATCCTTTCTTTATCACGTTCTGTCGAAGGCCTTGACATTTCAAACTTCATGGTCTGACAACGGGCTCATTTCAAATTATTACAAGAAACCCTAATGAAGGCAAAATCATGACAAAGCCTTATGAAGGCACAAACATGACAAAGCCTTATGAAGGCCCAAACATGACAAAGCCTAATGAAGGCACAAACATGATAAAGCCTAACGAAGGCACAAACATGACAAAGCCTAACGAAGGCACAAACATGACAAAGCCTAATGTAGGCCCAAACATGAAAAAGAAGATTAAATAAACACAATTACAGTATTTCACCTAAACTTTAGCTTTTTTCAAGTGACACGTTTTGCTTGATTCTGACTGAATCCACCTCAAAAGGCCAATAAGGGTTTTTTGTGAAGTCAGATTCATTTCTTATCAGAAAAACTTAGAGGAAAAGACCTCTAAAAATTGAAGTAGGTATAACTAAAACTATGCATAAATATACTTTCATTTATTTTTTTCGATTTTTATGAAGAGCCTTAAAGGCGTTCAAACATTTGAATTCTAAAATGGGCTTTACAAAACTCTGACGTCTGAAAGTTTTTTCAACTCTTATCATGACATTGAATTTTGGTATAACTCTGTTTACCCATGAGTAAAAGACTACTGATGAAAGATTCCTCAAAATTCCTTCCTTCTGGTGAACATCAGGAAAAAAAAAGGTGAAGTGACGTTAGAGTTCCTAGATACCATCAGTATGGCTCATAATGCCCACAGTATTCAAATATTTGAATGCCTTTCATCACTCTTAAAAAAATCTGAAAAACTAAATAAGAGTATTTTTATGCATAATTTTCAGTTGTCTGTATTTTACTTTTAGCTTTCTTTTACTTTAAAGGACAAGACAGCACCTGGCTCAAACATATTTTAATAGAAAGCAGACAACTCAAGCTTTCTAAAAAGTATCATACTTTATTATTTTAATGAGATTTCGCCGAATAACATATCAACAATACTTCAGGTATATATACATTAAATGAATCAAAATACAACATGTTTGGGATTTTTTTTTTCAACTTCTGGTAAGGTGATGGGCTGCGAAAATTCTCTTTTAGTTGCATGTGCTGTAAAAAGAATGTTGGGTGGGATAAAATTTTTGTGGCCCATCACATGGCCTGATGTTGAAAGAAAAAAAATCCAAATACTGCAGATTTTCATTTGAGTTGTTCAATTCGAAAGCTTAAATGGCTGGATTACTGTTGAAAGATGGTTTACCAGTGCTGACTTTGACATATTACATTTAGGGCACTTTATGGAATAGGTAGATAGCAAAAATAAGGTAGGATTCGAGTCGGGTTTTTTTTTTTTTTTAGTGAAATTGTCCGCGTGGAAGACTATATGACCGAAACTGGGCGATAGGGGAGGAACGTTCAGCTTAGCTTTGGGCTATACTTTTACAGTCCGAGTACGTGTACACTGACAACTAGGTTGAGAAATCTGATTCATGTAAGACTAACATATTCAGACAAAATCAACTGTTAGAGTGCTGAATGATCGCTAAACAGTGCCTCGACCTGCAAAGTGACAATATCACATTCATTCACAACTCACAACGCAAGTTCCAACCTCACGGTCAAAACTGTGATACTTACGTTTCTTTTTTTAACCGAGGAACAGTGGAAGAGAAATGTTCTTTCTTTGTGAGACTCTGTCTAAGAAATCTTGGAGGTGCCAACAGCTGATGTGACGAAGTACATTTTGTCCGTGAGACAGCAAACCAGGGTATTCGCACAGTGGATATAAACAACCTTCTTGCTAACGCAGCCATGTTGTACTGTAGTGAGGTCACATGATCGTACAAGCGCTCTAAAGTGCATGGGTTATCTCCCATATTAATCGTATTGTGCAACTGTCGCAGCACTCAGGGACAAATTTCTTTAACTACTATAAGCTACTTTGTGGCGTTCACAATAAATACATTTTTATTTTTAAGTGAATGGTACCCATGTCTGGGTCTGTGACATTCAAAGAAGAGGAAGTTACTCAATAAATTAACTTCTTCCATGGATTCGTCGGGAAGATCTTGTGTAATTGGAGTCAAAAACAGTCGGCTACGAGGAAACAGCTGGAAGATTGAGAACATGTGTTTGAAAGCAATCTAGATGCAGAAGAGTTTCGGAATACGTGTGCTTGTCACAAAATGTAGAAGTTGGAAAGGAATAAGCATTTCTGGGTAAATTTATGCTTCGGTTGGCCTGGTTGTTATTAACAAACACTTACCTAGATTCTCCAACTTAAGTCAGCCCAGTGCTTGATTGAATCTCATCTTTTCAAGTTTTTGCTCAGCTTCAGCATTGTATCTGGAAGGAATGTAGCCCCCAGATTGCACGAAGGCATGTAGGGCTAGAATTGTGTTTCACTGCCTGTACCTTTACCAAAAAGTCCTCGTCACAATAGAATGGACAGTTGAAGAGCAAACAATGAAGCTTACATGCATGTGCTCTGCACAGAAAAGGCAAACACAGAACATTTATCTGAGGTTTTGGGAGTGCCTGCTAGCTGTCTCACAATATTAAACAACCATGACTTTAAATGCATTACCCTTACCCCCCCCCCCATAATGCTGGCTGCCATCGTATAAGTAAAATATTCTCGAGTACGACGTTAAACACCAATCAGATAAATAAATAAATAAATATAAACTATAATTTTTTCACCAATGAAGATGATTGTGTTGAGATCATAAAAATGAAGAGGTAGAGAAATGAATGGAAAAATTTGTAATTCATCTTTGATGCGCTCTATAGTTCATACTTCTATTTAAATTACATTACAAGTTTTATTTCATATTTTTCCCTCTCTATCATTAATAAATGGCTGTTTTGACTTATTTGTATTATAACACTTTTTTCACCAGGAAACTATGTAGAACACAGTTATTTCGCATGATGACAAGCTCAGCAGCTGGAGAACATACCAACAGGTTGTCTGAAGAAAAGTCTCCATATCTTCTGCAACATGCCACAAATCCTGTTGATTGGTATGAATCTTAAAAAAACTTTTATTCGTTTCTTTTTTTCATTCTAGAAATTTAATACAGATATTGCAATTACAAGAAAATATGACTGTAAATCCAATGTATTCACAACTATAATATATTGAAGGTCTCTGTCCTGATTGAATGTATGTATTCTGTTGATTGTTTTGATAGATAACATAGTAAAAGTAATTAAGGTTACTTATACTAGACTAGAAGATTTGGTATTTTAAGTGTGATCAGGGTCCATTTTCTCAAGCCATTGTTGGGATATTTTCTCCAGTGACTTGTATTGTAAACCATAACTCTGTATGTAATTTTATCACAGAGAGCACCATTTCCAAAACATTTGTGAAAAACTGCATTTCACAAGGTTAGTAAACGTGAACTCCAAACCTACTAATGGGCACAGAATGGCAACATCTCAGGAGTTTAGTGATTGTCTATTACGATGATTAAAGTAACATTTGCAGTAACGGCGACATCTTGCAAAAGCTGATGTTATCTTGCAAGCAAGGCTCCTCATTAAGAAAATTTCACATGTTAGGGCTTAGCGTGCTAGGGCAGCATAATGACTCAGGAGCCTCACACCAATGCGGTCGCTGTGAGTTCTTGTCCAGCTCATGCTGGCTTCCTCTCCGGCCGTACATGCGAAGGTTGACAGCAACCTGTGGATGGTCGTGGGTTTCCCCCGGGCGCTGCCTGGTTTCCTCCCACCAGAATGCTGGCCGCCGTCGTATAAGTGACATATTCATGAGTACGTAAAACACCAATCAGATAAATAAATAAATAAATCACATTTTAAGAGACAGGAAGTAAAAAGTGTGACCAACTGGTCCATGTTAAAAGATATGATGAGCAATGAGATAGAACATCCAATATAATCGAGATTTAATGAAGGATAGACATATTCATTTTAATATATTGTTGATTCTGTTGTATATTACAGGTACCCTTGGGGTTCAGAAGCCTTTCAGAAGGCTGTCACAGAAGACAAGCCTATTTTTCTCTCAGGTATGTGAAATTAAAGTGCTGTCTACCTCGGGGCTGGTGTGAATTGCGCTTTAGACTAGTAGTAGAAATGTGAACCCATGTGGAGATGGCTGGCTCATATGTCCATCTGGTAAGCCTATTCTGATGTATGTTGTACAGTTATCATGACTGTGTTGTAGAAAGACAGGTTGAGATATTGATATTGGTTCCTTTTCCGAATATCTGTTAAAACATCATTCAAGCTTGCTGATGAGGCTTGCATGGTCAGTAGCCTATAAAGAGAAGCAAATTTTTCCTGAGAAATGACCAAGTATTAAATCACAGTTACAAGTGTTGGGGTTTATATTAGAATTTGTTGTAAATCCTGTAGTTTTCATGAATGTGTTGCTGAATGTCATGATATAAAATTTGTTTCAGAAAAACTTTTGTCATTTCTTAGCAAAGATAATTCATTACCTGTGTGGTTGCGGTATTTACATGTTCAGACACGTCTTTCTCATTTGTATGGGTCTCTTGGTGAGAATCGCCACAGACCCATTGTAGAGGCATGAAAAAATGCAAAGAAATTACCGGCAGTAGTTTCACCCAAATACGACTTGTCAGTGGGCTTGACGAAATAAACCGTGTGTTATGGTCAAATATTAGCTTCCTTTCATGATGTTTTTTCATTGTTTTGTTGGGATTTATATGTTATGATTATGCATTGAACAAAAATTTTAATTATGTTTGGAGTTGAGCTTTCATTTATTATTCGTTTCGGTTCATGTCATGAAAGGATTTGGAATGTGCTTGCACTATTTTGAGGATCGTGACAGTAAATGTCACATACCTGTCTGTAACTTGATTGCATGTGATAGCGTACATATGTAGCGAAAAGATTTACACCATGTAAGGCAGCCTACGTTCATGTATTTAACAGCTCCTAATAATATTCAGACACACCGCGCGGCAGTCAACGCTTTGTACGTTACCAAGATGGCGAAAATAAAGAATGTGGAGGTTATCAAACAACGGGTATGCCATTTGACCTTGACACCAGGTCTACAGATAAGGAATGTGCAGGAGTAAATGCTCTTAAAAATTAGACGATACACTTCTAAACTAAATTCCTGAAATAGCATACTGCGAGATTTAAAGCAAACAGTCCTGTCAAAATCGAAAGTAGATCTCCAAAGTAGTTTACATGTGTGACGCTCTCCACAACGTGTTAGTTTTCAGAAACTGAAAGTTACAACAAAAGCTCATATACCACTACCCGCAGTCGTGGAGAATGACTACTGTCATATTTGTATTTGTGACATTCTGCAGTGTTTGCCATGAAGATGTTGAAAGGGCTAAAAAAAATTTGGGTTACTATAGAGCAAGCTGCTGTACTGCATTAAATCATCCAATGTATGGTTTTAATTCTACACCGATCATCAGTTATATGAAACTAGTGTTCAGAAACTGTTTAGATTTATTCTATACACTGCCAATAAACAAAGCACACATAATAAATTTTTGTCTTGTAATGTAGGCCTACATTTGATTCCAAAACAGCAGGTGTTCGTGCATACAGGAATGTTTGACAGGTGCAAAAAAATTACCAATCGCATTTGACAAGTTACGATAAAATGAAATAATACCGCAACCCCTGCTATTAAAACAGAATGAAAAGGTAAAGTTGTCAGTGAATGAATTAGTGGAATAAACCCAGTAGGCCTACAAGTTTAGGTGTAATAAATAAATGTAGGCCTATAAGCATCATTCAGATTCATTCCTCATGAGGAAGAGCTAAAATAATAAATTTATTCTAGAATGACAAGTCTTAATTCTGTGCAATCGACATGTACATATATATACATATATATAACCCTATATGTAACTACAAAAATCTCTGCATCATGTATACGTGTAGCCCTATACATGTATGCTCATGTTTGGGCATGTGTATCTTTATATTTTCTCAACCCCTTTCACTCAGTTAACTTCACACTTTTCAGGTTTATTGCTGGGAACCCAAAATAGTGAAGTGTTGAGTATTTTCCAAAAATGTGCACAGTGATAGGTTTACCCAGTACTCTCTCTCTTGGAAATATAAGGATACAGCACTAATTCTGAAAATTATCTGTAGCACTGCTTGACCCCTTGGGTTGGTGCCCAGTAGTTGATCTTCCTAACTTATTATACAAAATTGTTCATGGTTCGTTGAATAAGTTATCTTTTAAATTGTGGAATGAGCTGTTAATTACGTTAGCCATACTGTAAATGTCTTTTTATTCGCGTGGTACTAACATTCGCAGATTTCGTGCAAGAACATTTCAGCGAAAATAAGTGCCATCGAATATAAAACCCATGTAAGTAATTTATTAATGTAGCCTGTGTTACAGTTATAAATTTGTTAACAAGCACTACAGCTCTAATACTTTTTCAACCACTCTTTTAAGAAGGCTTAGCTCTATCTAACTATTGCCACAGTGCAACGTTGTTGTTGATTTATTGCTGGGGTTAGATACATACAAATCGATAATTTGTACTGGGCGTGTGTACGTAATACAATATACATACGATGAGAGTGGCTGTTTTTTATCAACTGTACTTGCCTTCCAGTCAGATCACCTTTCCGACTTGCCCGATACATCGCTCGGGGGTTTCCGCACTTCAAACTTCCTTTTCATAATGATGATTTCTGAGAAATTTACTAACGCTGCTGATGCCTGAGAATGAGAAACGGTGGGATTCGTTTGATAAAGGTTAACAGTTTTCAAAAGATTAACAGCTTAGTCTGATCAAGTTACTGTATTATATAGAATTTTTATCACATCTTACAAGTGCAAACAAGTTTAAATGATAACACTGTTACTTGAATGCTTGAGTTGTTGTATTACTTCATGTTTCTGTATTAAGGTTTGATCAGTTATCCAAAAATTCTGTTAAGATCCGCGAAAGTTGATTCCCACAAATGTGTCTTCTTAATAAATCCGTGAAAGTTTATGCCCGTGAATAAAAAGGCATTTACAGTATGTGATGAACATTTGGATATAATCCTGAAAAGATCGAAAATTGACAGATTGACAGATTGTACATGTATTTTATGTGTCCTTGCCATATTTGTAGTGTTGAGATACAACTATACTATGTAAGGATGAAAACATATATTGTATTAAAATATGTTTCCTTCAAACGTTGCATTGATCTGTTGCCACATACAGCAGTGGTACAGATAATGAAGATTTTCGTGCTCAAACTAACTGAACAAATAGAAATGGTAACGACTTTGTTGCAAAAAACATTTCAGGAAAATGTCTACAGTTGTACAGTATATCATAATATGGTGTTCTGGTGCAGTGCAGTCTTGTTAAAGTCAATAACTGATAGACCCTTTGTGGGTGGAGAAGACCAATGAATTGTACTAGAAGACAATTTGTCTTCAGTTACAAGAGTACAAGAGAAATGAAAATAGAGCAGTAGACCCATTTCACAACTCCTGGACTCTAGTTTTCTTTTTTTTTTTTTTTGAGAAATCCTTGAGGATGCCTTTGTTCTGTGTTTTGTGTATTTTGCAGTGGGGTATTCCACGTGTCACTGGTGTCACGTGATGGAGAGAGAATCGTTTGAGAATGAGGAGATCGGGAAATACCTGAGTGAGAATTTTGTCTGTATAAAAGTGGACCGTGAAGAGAGGCCTGATGTGGACAGAGTGTACATGACATTTGTTCAGGTCAGACTCAATACATGGACAGAGTGTACATGGTGTTTGTTCAGGTCAGACTCAATACATGGACAGAGAGTATGTGATGTTTGTTCAGGTCAGACTCAATACATGGACAGATTGTACATGACATTTGTTCAGACCAGGCTCAATACGTGGACAGAGTGTACATGACATTTGTTCAGGTCAGAGTCAGTACATAAACAGATTGTACATGACATTTGTTCAGGCCCCTCTGTAACACAGCAGCCTTTATTGCATGATAACCCTAGACAAGGGCCTATTGGGCTCTATTACAAGCTAAAAAGAAAATATGCAGTCGTGGCCTTGCAGTGATGAACAATCCACAAAAATGTAAGAAATGTTGCTGTGCCCAAGGCAGGCTATGCACAAACTTTCATATTTATCTGGCTAAAACATAAAACATTCTTAGTTTTGGTAATGAAAGGGGTCTCCACTTTAAGTCTTTCTAGATCCTTTGACATAAGTGTCTCTTGTTACCTCTTAGAAAGTCTCTGCCTCATGTTCTGGCTAGGCTCAGGTGTTACAGATAGAGCTCCTGTAGTGACAACTGATCCATACAAGGCTGATCTCAGGTCCACTTTTGTGACAAGGATTTTGGCAAGACCAAATAAAACAACACAGAACAGAGATCTAGTATGTAGAATGCTGTCAACCTGTGTGGCTATATGAGTTCAAGACCAGTTTCGGTCATTTTGTCATATTAAAATGCAAGCTTTTTATGGAGAAGCTGTGACAGGGTTATATAAGCTGTTTTGTTTTAGCTGCTTTTTTAAGGGCATGTTAGTCAAAACTGAATTTAACCAAATTTACCAGTGATTTGAAATAAATGGTGTTGGAATGTTTTGCAGGCAACCAGTGGACGAGGAGGCTGGCCTATGAGTGTGTGGCTGACCCCAGACCTCAAGCCATTTTACGGAGGTACATATTTCCCACCTGACAACAGGTACTATGGACAGCCTGGCCTTAAGACCCTGCTTCACACAATCACTGAACAGGTAAGACAGTGGCTCAATTTCTTCTCCTTTTCAAATGCTTAAATGACACTTAATACATATACATGTATGTCTTCATAATTACTATATATTTTTTTATGGATGATAGTTAATTAGTTTGGTATTTGGACCTAGCAAAGGTAATTTCACAAGAGGGGACAAGAAAAAGGTGGGAGAGGGGCAAACACCTCAGTTCCAAGGCCAAGGGCCAAAGGGTGAAAAGTGGAGTAAAGATGTTTTTTAGCCTGTTTTTGGCACCAAAATTTTATCTTTGTTTCATTTTAAATCAGACCAATTTGAGAAAAAAAGTTGCTGGGCTTTCCAAGGACGAATCTGATCCTCCAGCCCCACTCCATTCTCTATATCCAGCACCGATAAAGGATGTCTTGTTTTAGTGGAAGGCAAAACGAGAGAAACTGGCTGAGCAGAGTAGCGCCATCTTAGATGCCCTAGCCAAGGCAACATCTTTGGGTGAGACAGGCAAAATACCAGGTCAAGAGGTCATTTCTAAGGGTTACAAAGCCATAGAGAAGACCTTTGATGAACAAATGGGAGGATTTGGAAAAGCCCCAAAATTTCCCCAACCAAGTAAGTATAAAGTCTACCAATAAACAACTATGTTGTATTTTAAAGACATCCATGGGTGTTCTTGATATGAGGCTAAATGTATCAGTAGGAGGATCTCATGAGTCAATGCAGGGCACAGAATTTCGTGTTTAATTGCAGGATCTTGTACATTGATTTACTGTCTCTTGGGCTGTCAGGAATTTGTGATTTACCAAGAGCTGATACTCCTGCTGAATTAAGCCTATTAAAAACTAGGTATACCATTTCGCTGTTAAAAAAGTCGAAGTCCTAGAGAATTCTATTTCTGGAGATAAAACCACACTGACTGCATTTACCAACTTAATCTTTGTACAAAGTGTATAATTTAATCAGTACACATAGGACAATGCCCTTCTAACACCTTTAAATATGCAATTAAGATTATGTAGATCTCTGTTTTACGAGGTGACCATATTGTGAATCTGTTGCGTATTAAGTAAGCACCTGTTTTATGGTTCTGCAGCCATGTTGAGCTTCCTGTTGCGAGTATATGCGGGTCACTCCATGGCAGTGTTAGGGGAGAGAGCCCTGGAGATGACACTCTTCACACTGAAGATGATGGCTAAAGGAGGCATGCACGACCATGTCGGCCAGGTAACACATCTTCACAACACTCATTGTTAATTTGTCAGATTTTTATAACAGGTAAATGAACATCTGTTGTATTCAATCTGATTGCTTACAAAGCAGCAGAGCAGGAAGTAAATTTATAGATTTTTTTGAGTATTCAGTTTATCAAACCCAGATACGAAAAGAGATTGCACATTTACCAGATTTTCAGGATGGTAATGTTTGCACACTTTTTTTCCTTCCAGCTGTTTATTTTACAGTTTGTAGATGCGGCTTCCAATCCAGTTGATGTGTTGATATGAGTACATGTATGTGTGTAATGTGTCTGCTGTTTTGTCAGGGATTTCATAGGTACTCCACGGATGATTTCTGGCACGTGCCTCACTTTGAGAAGATGCTGTATGATCAGGCTCAGTTGGCTGTAGTCTACTCCGAGGCATTTCAGGCAAGATGCGCTGAGCTAAATTTTGTCTACTAGTCACCAACAGCTGATTGACTGCATATATTTTGGACCCCTGAACCTTCACCCCAAAAATTTGGGAAATACACCATCCTAACATGCTTCAACCAACAGTATGAACCCATACACCATCGTAACATGCTTCAGCCTACAGTATGAACCCATACACCATCCTAACATGCTTCAACCAACAGTATGAACCTTTACACCATCGTAACATGCTTCAACCAACAGTATGAACCCATACACCATCATAACATGCTTCAACCAACAGTATGAACCCATACACCATCCTAACATGTTTCAACCAACAGTATGAACCCATACACCATCCTAACATGCTTCAACCAACAGTATGAACCCATACACCATTGTAACATGCTTCAACCAACAGTATGAACCCATACACCATCCTAACATGCTTCAATCAACAGTATGAACCCATATACCATGCTAACATGCTTCAACCAACAGTATGAACCCATACACCATCGTAACATGCTTCAACCAACAGTCTGAACCCATACACCATCGTAACATGCTTCAACCAACAGTATGAACCCATACACCATCGTAACATGCTTCAACCAACAGTATGAACCCATACACCATCGTAACATGCTTCAACCAACAGTATGAACCCATACACCATCGTAACATGCTTCAACCAACAGTATGAACCCATACACCATCCTAACAGGCTTCAACCAACAGTATGAACCCAGAGATACTAATGTTTCCACTTGGCTAACGTATTGATGCTCACTAGTTTGACTCATTGTAATTATGAAAGAAAATGTAAAATTGAGGTGATTACCTTATAACATAGCAGTAAAGCCAAATTTGTGACAGCACCATATGGCACTCTGGCGTACATTTTAGTAGATGATCCCACAAAGTGAGGGAAAAAAGGTCATCGCTTATGTTTTGCCTTTATTGTTATCAGATAACAAAGGACCCCATGTTTGCTGACATCACAAAGGACATTTTGCTGTACGTGTCCAGAGATTTAAGTGACCCAGTAAGTAAAACTGAGTTCTTATATCAACTTTTAGTAGAATTCAGATCCATAAAGATATTATTCCACTTACTGTTATAACTTGTTTGTATATATAGTTGCTGTGTTTCATTTCAACAAACGAAACTGAAAGATTTGCAGTTCTTCAGTGTCGTAATATTACACTTTTCACAGTGTTACATGTAAAAAGTCATGTTTTCATGCACCCTGTTAATGTTTCCTTAATGCACCCTATTAATGTTTCCGTATTAATGTTTCCTTAATGCAGCACCCTATTAATGTTTCTTTAATGCAGCACACTTGCCACTTAAATTGGTTATGACCTTCAGGACCTCCCATAATAAATTTGGGTATGGTAAACTTTATTCAGCAATTTTGATAAATTGCAACAACTCTTTAACTCTTCATATTAAAACAGGCAATATTTCCTGTGTTTATATACATAGATATGTCCATTTTAGGCATTGCACTCAATCCCTGGAAAAGGGATTGAGTGAAAGTGAAACTCTTTAGAGGGTTATACTTACAGTACAGTGATTGTATCTCAGTCAGGGGGCTTCTACAGTGCAGAGGATGCTGACTCTCATGTGAAACATGGTGATGTGGAGAAGAGGGAAGGGGCATTCAATGTATGGGCAGGGAAGGAGGTTAACAGTCTGTTGTCTCACCAGGTGGATGGTAAGGAAGGGATTACCTGGGCACAAGTCTTCTCCAAACATTTTGACGTCAGAGAAGATGGCAATATTGCACCTTTTCAGGTAATAAAGCAAATACATGTGTTTACATGTGGTTGTTAGTTTTTTTTTCGTGAATTAAATGCAAAATTGTGTTTCGTTCTGTAAATAAAGCATCTAGAGTTGTTTTGCTGTTCATTGCTTTCAGTGATAACTGTATATGCTTTATGTTGTGTTTCATTTATTATTTTAATGCATTTTCACCAGTCATAAATGAAAAAAAAAAAAGAAAAATGAGGAGAGAAATAAATATATGAAGTAAATTCTCAGGCACTCTGATTGATTGATTGATTGATTGATGGGAATTTACTGCTGAGTTATTCTATTCACCAGTGTTTATTTATTTATTTGATAAAGGTCTACCACTGTACTCAAAAATATTTCTTCTGTTACAATGGTATCCAGGTTTTTGAGTGGAGAAACAATCGGTGTAGTTGATTGAGCTAACACGGAGCATCCATACTGCATGACAGGGTCAGAAACTAAGTAACCAGGATCAGTAATGTGGCTCCCAAATCTACACATTTCATCAGCTTCAGCTTCAGACCACTAGAAACCAGAGTTCAAATCTGGCTTCATCACAGGTATGATCACATTTTAAGATTGATAACTTTCTCTTTCATACAAGGATCCCCATGATGAATTGAAGAACAAAAATGTGCTGATTGTGCGTGGAGGTTTGGAGGAGACAGCTGAGCATTTCAAACTGCCTGTTGATGTGACCAGCGATATACTGAGTAAAAGCCTTAAGATTCTGTTTGATGAGAGAGAGAAACGTCCCAGGCCTCACCTAGACAACAAGATGGTTACAGCCTGGAATGGTGAGCTCTTTTCATAATCTAAACCTTCTCTTGGGCCCTTGCTGGCTTAGGATAGATTCAGCAAAGCCATTTCTAAATCTGACTCTTCAGTCTCAAAATTTAAAACCTCATCATGGTGCTTCTATTTTTGTTGTGGAAGTAGAAATTTTTAACATTTGTCTGAAGATAACAGTGATGAGATGGTCAAAATTTTAATTCGTAGGTCCAAAAATTAAAATGTAAAATTGTATTTGAAGTCATAAATGGCTTTGTGGAATTGGCTACAAATGGGTGAAGCACTGGTTCTACAGGGGCCATAGGTAGCAGGTACTTGGCAAGCAAAGGGTGATGGTTTACTCCAGTTTGTCTACCTGAGCGCTGTCATACAAGTGAAACATTCTTGAGTGAGGTGTTAAACACAAATCAAATAAATAAATAAAAGGTATTATGTATAAAAAGCCAATCTCATTGTATGGAATAGATCGGTTTTGTTTATTTATTTGTTTGGAGTTTTACTCAAGAATATATCACCTATATGATGATGACCAGCATTATGGGAGGAGAAAACCAAGCAGAGCCCGGGGGAAACCCACGACCATCCATAGGTTGCTGGCAAACCTTCCCATGTATGGCAGAAGAGGAAGCCATCATGAGCTGGACTTGAACTCACAGCAACTGCATTCGTGAGAGGCCCCTGGGTCATTGTGCCGTGCTGGCACAATAACCACTTCTGGGTTGACTAGCTTTAGAAATGTACACACATGTACCTAATAGTGACAGGATCCTTTAAGGGTCAGGACACAGTATGCCGACTCTTACTGTGCACGTCTGTCAGTGTTGAAGAATCAGTTAATAATTTCTGGATCATAATCACCACCAAAATTTATGCATAACATTTTCGTCTGTTGAGAGACAGACAGGCAAACAAATAAACACGAAAAAAAAGAACAGAACAATATCTGAGTAGGTAATGAAAATGATTGTGGCTTATAAGGTAAGCCATAAAATTCTCTGATTGCTCCTTTCAGGGTTGATGATCTCTGGGTTTGCAAAGGCAGGCCAGGTCCTTGATAACCCGGAATACCTCAGTCGAGCTGTTCAAGCTGCAGATTTCTTGTACCAACATGCATTTGTCAAGGATAAGGGGAGATTACTCAGGACATGTTACACAGGGGAACAGTCCACTATTACTCAGATGTAAGCTTTGATTAGTCAGGGTTAGCAAAAGTCATATAATGCCCATGAAAATTCAGGACATTTAAATATCTAACTCTCTGGAAAAGTACATGTAATTGGTAAAAACAAAATGATACGTACTGTATTTCCCCTAAAGCTTAGCATGTTTCAAGTGAGACAGTTTGCTTTATTCTGATTGATTCATCCATTTTATAAGGCCACTTCAGATTAATTTTATAAAAAAAAATTTTTAATTAATTTCTTAAGTGTTAGCTTAAAAAGAATGACTTTAAGGACAAAATTTATATTCCATACTTAAGGTGAAATACAGTAAATTGAATAACTTGTTAAATAGAGTATTTTATTCCTAATTACTACAGTGAACTTGGGTTATATGTACATATGTTTTGCGATAGGATCATTCCACTTACTGGTATGGCTTTTGTGTAATACTGTAAGATGACTAATCCAACCATCTTAATTTGGGGGTCACAAATCATGCCATTTGGACAAAATCGTGGCCAAACTTGATTCAGTTGAAAATACAATCGTCTTCCTCTGTTCGTCCATCCATTTTATCTATCTATTTTATCAATGCAACTCTTCCTACAGTTATTAATGGATTTTCATGAACGTTAGCAGGTGCATTCAGGACAGTGTGTGGATGTGCACAAAGCTTTGTGGATCCATTCCATCAATTATTTTCAAAGTTATTCTCACTGTCTGAATTTATAGAATTTTAACTTGAGTGAAAGAAGACATGTCAACACACGTCCTAATGTTCTTAACAGATTGTGAAACTTGGCAGACGTGCTATTGACAATACATAGATGTGTGCGGATAGTTTTTTTTTTTTTTTTATAGTTTAGTAGGCCTACAAGTAATTGTCATTGTCCTACTCATTAGTGGGTGATCTAATGAAAGCCCTCACACTTGTGGGGGACAGGGGAGATATGGGATCATCTGATAGGTCGTCTTGTTTGATATTTTTCAGAGCACAGCCTATTGAAGGGTTTGTTGATGATTACTCTTTCCTGATCCGTGGTCTGTTGGATCTGTATGAAGCCTGCTATGATGAACGCTGGTTACAGTGGGCTGCTCAGCTCCAGGAACAACAGGATGGGTTGTTCTGGGATAACGAAGCGGGGGGATATTTTGCCAGTCAAATCGAAGATACAAATATACTGCTAAGAATAAAAGATGGTAAGAATTCTCAAAAAAAAAAAAATTATAAAATAGCAAAATTAAGCCATTTGAATCTTTCATTTTGCATGAAGTATGTAGTTTATGAAATTTGGTATATGGCTCCACCATCAAAGTTACAAAGCAGTTTTGAGATTTGTGCTGCTTTGTTCATCTTTGATCAAATTATATGACAGATTTGTCCTGTAATGTACTGGGATACATTCTGCACTTTTATTCAGAACAAGTTACAGACCAGGATCAGACTTTAATTGAGTCGCTTTGTCCATTTTTGACAAAATTATGGATGTTTTTGTTCTGTTGTAGAAATTATCATGCTTGTTCAAGTAGGTAGAAGGCATCGCTGTTCCATGGATTACAATATTTGCATCTTTCAGATCAAGATGGAGCTGAGCCCAGCAGCAACTCTGTGACTGCCAGTAATCTGCTACGACTAGCCACATATCTGGACATACAGCAATGGCGGGACAAAGTTGCTCAGATCTTCAAGGTTTTCTCTGACCGCCTAACAAAGATTCCCATGGCTCTGCCTGAGTTACTGTCGTCTCTGATGATGTTCAACCAAACTCCTAAACAGGTTTGTCCACTTTTTTATGAAAATCACATGAAGGGCACTCTTTGTCGTGCTGAATGATCATTCAAATGCAGATCTAACAGAAAGGGAATGTTTAACTGTGAATTGCACCCTTGCATAAATTTGTTAAGGGGAGATAATTTTAGTTTTGGCTGTTCATGTGTGATTGGGCAGCTGCTTGATGATAGCTGGTATCTGAGGAGTGATTTGTGAGGTTAAGATCTAAACCAGTGCAATTAACCTTATACACAATACCGCAACTGTGTAACTGTTTTACATTGTTATAATGCTGGTAAGTATGTATAAAGCTTACATGTAGTTTCACAGTGAAAATTGTGTAAGGACAATTCATTTTGTAGTATTTGTGTCCATTTGGGTTTTTATTTTGTCAGATTAAGTATTGCATTATTTAGAGTAATGTGATTAAATTCACTGGCATTATACTTATTCGTAAGTATCATTATGTATTCTTATTTAAGTTGACACACATGTACATACAACTTGAAGTGACCTATCCTTAGCCGATGAGTTTGCATGCTAATGTGGCGCAGTGACTCAGGAGCCTCTTAGCACTGCAGTCACTATGAGTTCAAGTCTGGCTTCCTCTCCAGCTGGACGTGTGAAGGTCTGCCTCCACCTGCGGATAGTCGTGGGTTCCCTCCGTGCAGGTTTCCTCTCGCCATTATGCTGGCCAACGACATTCAAGTGAAGTATTCTTGAGTACAGTGTAAAACACCAATCAAATAAATAAGTTAAAGTGATTAGCAAACTGTACTGCTAACTGTTACTGAATGCCAAAGTGCTATACACACAGGATAGTTTTTTTTTTTTTTTCATTTCTCTTTCAGATAATTGTTGTTGGTGATGTGGCAGATGATAGTACGCAGGCTCTCCTGCGAGCAGTTCACTCCGTTTTCCTGCCTAACAAAATCCTTATAGTTTGGGATGGCAATGAATCTAGTTTTTTGGCTGGTCATCTGAAGGTCTTATCCACACTTAAGAAGAAAGATGAGAAGGCTACAGCGTTTGTGTGTGAAAACTACACATGTTCTCTGCCAGTGACCACCTCAGAGGATCTGCTGACATTATTGAATACCCAGCCTCCACCAGCTGGTCAGTGACATGGAGATCTAAATGTACATTAACTGGAGAGACTAGAGGAAAAAGTTTATTCTGCCAATCTGCCAGTTTTAACATGTGTGTGGGTTGATACATACCTTTAACAGATATGGCCATTCTCTAATTCGTACTAATTGTACATATTAAAGTACAAACTAAAAGCATTTTATTCTTATAGCCGTTGTCAAGTTTTAAATAAGGTGTGATTTACACATACAGTTAACCCTCATGTGGCCTTGCATCAGGATTGTTGGTACCTGACAAGGTGCAGTGGTTTGCTTCATGCTTTGATCATTATCATTCATCCTTTAAGTTGACTGTTGTCATATAAGTGAGGTGTTATTACCCTAATTCTTCTAACCTTTAGGACAGATATTGGCACATACTCCTTACAGCACATTCATAGCTCTCTACTTTCAATTTACATCACTGCCACCACAGCAACAATGCCGAGGTCAAGGTGATGAGGTAGGAAGTGATGTCAGAAAACACACACAATCCGTCTCAACATGTCTCTAATAATACTTTATACACATGCATTCTCTTTATCCAGAGTATGTACAATATGATTCTAATCAAAACCTGAAACAATTCTTTTGATGAACGCTGATTAAATAGTTCCAGTGTGGAGACAAGTGATGAGACTAAGCTTAAAGAAGCCTACGTGCATCTCACAGGCTCCAAAGGTGAAGCTTGTCTATTGGTGGCAGTGATGTGAAGCGAAAGGTAGAAAACGACACATGCGCTGTAAGGAGTATGACATTAGTTCTGGTAGGAAAGAGTTACATTTCTCTCCCAGTTAAGGCAACCATACAATTACTGCAAGATCAGTTCTGAGAATTGATAAAGGATAATTATAACAATTTTACAAATTGTTTTTGAGGCAATGGTAGTAATTTCAAGTCTATGTAAATACTGCTTTAGAAAAGGTTACGAAATTTTTAGATTATTCATATGCATTTTGATTCATTGAACTATGTTGGTGGTTTCAGTGAAGTGTTTTTAACCAGTGATAGGTTTTCAAACAGCAACGCTTGGTAAAACCTTCCTCAAATATGTGTCATTTTCCCTTGTAAAATCTGCAATTGTTATATATTGGTAACAGGGAAGACTGTGTGTAAACTAAATACTGAGACAAGTATTACCAACATGTTTTTCCCAGGAAGTTACAGTTTGGGAATATTCTCTTGGAAAAATCTCGATCAAACTCTGAAGTGCTATTTTTTTTCGTACACATTTAGCCATGATAAGCTTTGTGACATTTAAAATAAAAACCTGATTTACCAAATAAATCTTTCACTTGTTTTTATTAATTGAAATCTGTGATACAATGGGGTTAAGGTCTTTTCTATGCATTAATTTCATATAAGGTCAAACAATGGATACTGGGAGCAGCTTTTCAGTGCTTATAGGCCTACCAGCACAAACTGGCCTCCCTTTAGCCCAGATGGTGGAGTGAAGGATTTTGTTGTGGATGAGGAGATCCAAGTTCAAATTTGAGTTAGTTGGCTTGATTTTGCTGCAATGAAAATTTCACTAATTGCACCAATCAGAGCCATGGGTAGGCCCACATAGAAGGGATGCTGCAGACATTCACCCCCTCTGTTTTTTAGAAGGAACAGGTTTTGCTTTACGAGGATTAGCCTAGCTCTTACTAACCAATTAATCGTCCCTTTTTTTTCTGTAGTTAGCATATATTATTTTATTGATCAATGCACCTCATTGACATATATCCTTTAAATTTTCTGTGTATTTGCTGTTCTGCTCTGTTACTTGTATATGTATCACTAGGCCTATGTGACAACCTGCTGTTTTCTAACATAGGGGCCTACTTGTACTATAATATTCGGCTGGCTCACATCAAGCACGTGTCCAAAAATACCACAAACAATTCATCATTTCCCTGTCGATTATATCACATACACTTCTACGCAATAATATTTATTTGTTATCCTAATGACAGTGTGTGTGAGTAGCTGTTCCGAAGAGCGTATCCTGTCTCTCATTAATTAAATACAAGTATTCAAGTCAAATGATATTTCCTAATTTAGGAGCCTACATAAACATAAGTCAACTTTTCAAAAACGCTTTATGCCAAAACTTTTAACAAATATGTATTACTTTGAAATTAACAGCCACCTTTCACGCACGCGGACTTACATACAGTTCTGCGAATGCCTGCCATACCAAATACGGCTGGGTCACTGAGTAACATGGCCTGGTTACGAAAGTTGTAGGTCACCACTACAAGTGACTAAGATTCACTAAGATTGAGTGGTACGAATATTGACTCATTACTTTCGCCACTATCCGCACCGGTGCATCTTTCTAGCGGATTTAGACACATTAATTTACATACATGACATGAAAATCAAAGAAAAACGAAATCTTTATCTCAACATAAAACAACTCAAAACACGCGCGCCACCTAGTGGTCACAACATGTATTGACGTGAAAGGCGACAAGGTATGAGTCGCCATTTCTATAGAAACTGTCGAAAATAACTGGGGTCACGTGATATGTAATTTGGAAAAGGACAGCCAGAGGCGATGAACAACTTTCGAGATGTGGAAATTATGACAGTTAGCAAGGACAATAAATTGGTAAGTGAGTGAATCTAGCAATAAGATGCCTTTCAGGAGGATAAATCTCTACGGAACGAGTTTCTGCCATTTTTCTACTGGTTACAACAACAACAACAGCATTCTGGCAACTCGAGCTGTCGGTCTCGCACCAGTAACATCAATTAACTTAGCCCTCTAACCTGTTGGCGACCTCGGTAGGACAGTTTACCTGTCAACAACATTGTATAAAGTGTTCGTTCCTCCACAAACGTGACCACCTGTGCTCGCCTATACTAGTATATGCTATGTTAATGGCCTTGTTATTTTGTTTTTCGAGAACGATGAAATGTGTAAAAAAAATGTTCCAGTTTCTAGGCCTGGTGAGTATTCATGAAGGTTACACCATCGCTCATGTGTCCCCTGCACGTCAATCAGTTGTCTTTATAGAGCATATAATACTTGAGGTGCAGTGATCTATCCAATCAGAGAAAAAAAAACCTTATATACATGTACAATTGTGCAGATGAAGAATACCTGGCTTAATGTGCCTTCTACCTTTTTAATACCTATTGCATAAGACAGTATCTCCAGCTAGAAACATAACTTAAGTTTGGCACTGTATCTAAGACTGTCCATGTGTGTTCATTTTGGATAATGCACATTTTGTCTTAACCCAGAGAAATAAGATTTAGCCCACCAAAGTCTACTGTACAGTTATTGTTGTAAAATTCTATATTTGTATTGTCAAATGTTTCATCATGTTTTAAATCATTATGTCATGTCTTCTCCTTTTTTATAGGTTTACTTCTAGTGCAATCATCAGACAAGTAAGAATGGAGGCTTGACTGCAGCCATTGAAAAGTGGTGATGGAAGGCACTGATAGAGGGCATAATAAAATTATAACCTCGTTGTCAGCCATGTCCTGATGCCACAGGCCTGTGTTGGCCTGGCTTTGTTGACTTAACTGCTGGCAAGAGGACAACTGTACAAAATTTACATGTATAGCAGTTCCATTACTTCACCAAGGCCGTCTGACCACAGTTATGTAAAGATGCCTGGCATAACAGGTACTTCAGCATCTAGGTTACCATCCTATAAAATGACTTATAACAGTTATCGTAACACTAACACCACCACCAGTGCATTGAAAACTCCGCCCATGCAAAGGACGACCTATGGTGCCACTAGCTCAAACTACAGTCCACTGTCACGAGTTCGACCTCTGCCCTCTGGACCAGGACCTTTGGCACCGGATGGGCGAAATAAACTTCCTTCAGATTTCACAGTGAAGTCCAGAATACGTGCTCCATCTCTAACTCGTAATGGTCCTGTAAGAGTTGACTGTAATAGTGATTGCACAAGGTCTTATTTAAATTACCAGAGTGCATCACAAAAAGGGTCATCCTCGAGTAATTTTTCCCAAAGCAGTTTACATGGACGAAGATCAGGCAGTTTGTTAAATCTGTCTTCATTGAACTCGGACTACGATCGGAATGATCGCTTTGATCACCTTAACAACAACTCCACAACAGCCAAAGCTACTTATGACTATGGCTCTCACTCACGATCATCAAGCCGGTCAAGAATTTATGCTGATTACAGTGACACAGATACCAGTACTAAACCTTATGGTTCTAACAGATATGGAGTGCAACGACGGAGTAGTATTGCTACCAAGGATGAATATACTCGGGGTAGTACTTTTGAGAGATCACCAGAACCAAGGGTTACAGTTACTGCAACGTATAAGTCAGATTATCCTTCTTCTGTGCGGAGAAGTTCAGTGAGAGAAAATGGTATTGTCCCTACAAACCGCAGGTTTCACGAGAAAGATGACGGAAGTTACACAGAACAGAACTTGAACAATAACCTGAGTCAGGTGTGTATGGAAATTCTTTACTGCATAGGTGTTAACTTTACTATCAGTCTCTGTAGAGATATATAAACACACTTTAGTAGCAGTAGCATCAGAAACAGTATGGCTGTACCGCTTTTCCAAAAAAAAAAAAAAAAAAAAGGAAAAACATAAAAAAAGGCAATAAAACAAATCAAAGATCAAACCAATTTAATTGCAACCAACCAAGGCCCAAGCACACATATGTGCGCTGTAGACCATCAAGCACATAAAACTACAATGGATCTATGTAAAGAATAAAAAACTCATGAAATGACTTTTGGGGCATCTCCAGTCTGGCATCCCAAGACTTCCGGGGCCTGGGCAGCCCCTGGACCCTCGCCTTTTGTGCTGGCCCTACCACTTTCAAATTGTCAATGCGCCAGAATAATCTATCAATTTCATGTCTTCTCTACAATTATAGGCATCTACCAGGCAGTGGCCACTGTATTTTAAACTCCACATCTCTTGGTTCGTTCAGCATTGCAAGTGTAAACAGGGCATTTATCATCATGTTACCCATGATTATGTACATGTATTGGACAGTTTACTTCATGCTGTAATGCAATTTAGTTTATATTTTAATGTGTCAAAATTCTGTTATACATTTGTGGTCTTTCTTTACTCAGCTATCACTTTCCAATCGACATACCAGGGGTAAAATAGGGTTGCGTAACCTGGGCAACACGGTAAGTGACGAACATTATAGTTTGTTATAAAACAAAATGGGTGTAACAAAAATTGTTCTTAGGCATTAATCTTTTGAAAAAATGTTATGGAAAAATGATTTTGTCATGTCTACTGCTAAATGCTATAGTACCTCTAAGAAACTGTGTTCTGGATATCATTTTATGATATTTCCTTTCACTCATAGGCATACTGCTCATGCTGGCATCCTCCCCTGCATTACGTGGAAAGATCTGCCAGAAACCTGTGAATGGTTGTGGGTTTCCCCATGGGCTTTGCCTGTTTTCCTCCCACCATAATGCTGGCCGCAGTCGTAAAAATGAAATATTCTTGAGTACGGGCTAAAATGGATGTCAGATATGCCTTTCTCTTTCCTATGGAACTACAGGAGAAGAATGAATGATTAGCACCTTTCATCTGTATGGCACTCAACTCATACCACAATAGAAGTCTTACTTATAAAGTGCTAGAGTTCTTTACATGCAAATTTTGCGAGGAAGTTAATAGTTAATAGGAAGTTAATACTTTTAAGGACATAAAAGAGCATTTTTGAGCGTTTTCAAATTCATTAGTTTATAGATCATGGAAATTATATATATACATGTAGTATATTTTAGCAATGTGCGCAGTTGTGATATGACAGTGAATGAAAAAAATAATGCAACTTTATTTTTGTCATTGTGTTATTTATCCTATCAGCTCCCTGCGTTTTACCCATAATTCTGACTTGTTTTTTTTTTCAGTGTTTTATGAACTCCATACTGCAGAGTTTAAGTAATACTAAGCCCCTTTTGGAGTACTGCTTGAATGATGAGTTCCGTTCAGAACTGACCTCCAGTAGCAGTAATGTTAAAGGAGCTCTTTTCATTGGTGAGTCCTGTTGATTTATGCTTGTTTTATTAAGACATGTTTACTGTTTTGACGAATTCACCACTATTGACATGGGTTTCTAAGCATTTGTTACAGCCTGGTACAGCAGTATTACATGTGTTTTCATCATTCTTCTCATCTTATGATCGCCTGTCTTTAACGATAGATCTGGAGTTCAATCCTGAATCAAGTCTAGCCTTGGGCTTTAACATTGGTAATCTTTGCACAAGCTCATTTGGCATGCAGCATAAGAAGAATTTATATTTGATTGGTGTTTTACATAATACTCCATAAGAATAGGCCAATTACTAGTTGGTCCAGTGTCAGTGTAATGTGCCTTAGTGGACATGGCGCTTCAGTTAAGCAGCACTAAAAATATGTTCAGCTTTAAGTGCAGCCTGGTACCAAGATACCGTTGTGGTATAACTGAAAAAATTTTGAAAGCAACATTAAATCCTGTGAAAAAAAACAAAACAATTCTCCTGTAATGATGCAGACCAGATCATTTTTTCAGATTTATCATCAGTTCAAACCACTGACTCTTGAATCTGACTTGCATTTACAAGGTGCAATCATGGATATTGTCATGTGGTTTTTCCTTATAAAAATCTAACTATGAAAAATACTACCCACGACAATCAAATAAATACATACGTGTACATGTATATTTCACAGTGTAAAGAACTAGAGATGCACTCTCAGGGTATTGTTATCGTTCTCTTGATGCTCATGTTTCAGGTTATGCTGGCCTGATGAAGTCCTTGTGGAATGAAGGCAGTGACAGCTATGTCTCCCCAAATAACTTTAAAACCCAGATACAACGATTTGCACCTCGGTTTATGGGATACCAGTATGTTTATACACTTTATTACTTCTGCTGATTTCTCTGGAATGTATCAAAATGCTTTCATTGTTTGTTAATATTTCATTACTTGCAGCCTGTTGATAATTTGTTTTGTGTAATTAAAGGGTATGTTTAATATTACGTGAGCAGCAAAATCAAAACTATACCCAATACATTGGCTTCGTGCATATTTAGAAAATCTGTATTTTACATGAAATGCTTTTTCTAAAGCTTCTCATCACTTTATTATCTGAATATGACAGGAAACACAGTATTTAGGTGGTAGCATTTACTGAGAATCTACTGAGTTAGGTGTAGTGTGTTATGTCATGTGATGTGTGGAAGTGTGCTTAGTTGTTGTTGTATCTACAGACAGCAGGATGCTCAGGAGTTTCTGAGGTATGTGTTAGAAGGCCTCCATGAGGATGTGAACCGTGTGACCACAAAACAGAAACACACTGTACCAGATGAGGAGGAAGAGGACAGACTGAGGTGAGTTACTTACTGTATTTGGCCACGGCTAAGGTGTTCATTCTGCTGCATTCTGAGAGTTTTGTAGATCTTACAAGGACATTTTGAGAGTTCTTTAGAAGGTAGGATGATATAACTTTCAGTACCGAAAATTAATAATTTATTTTCTGTGTTATCTTCAAAAAATGAACTTTCAGGTTGATTTTAGGGCAAATACAGTATGTCTATATTGGATATCTTTCCAATGTCTTGTGCATTTGGATGTTACCTTCAACAACTTTGTGGAAAAAGCTTATACACAAGCTCTCCTGCTATTGAGGTCACATGTTTCAGCCTAACTGTGTGACCTAATTGCCAGTAATTCGGAATCCACACTAGGCTGTCTTATTGCTACTGTCAATGAAAATAATCTGCCTGTCCCCCCTCCCAAAAATGACCACTCTTGTATGCAATTTTTCATAGAATTTCAAATTAGTAGCATTTTAGTGTAAGATCCTTCATTTACTTGCTGTCAGTTATCTCTCCTCTGGTGCTGTGCTAAACCTGTTTTTATTAGCAGACATAGACATGTATGTATATATATATACTAGTATATGTTAATATGTTGCTTGTTTACGTATGGTTTTAGTGACTCTGAAAAAGCCAAGGAATATTGGAGACGTTACCTAACAGTTGACAACAGTAAAATTGTGGGTAAGTATGGACAGTGAGACCTTGTTACACATTTATTGGAAATGTCTTAGCTGTGGTGATTATGATCATTTCATACAACAGTTGTTTCTTTATAGTGTCAATCATTCAAGACTGGCAGTTTGTTCAGGACACACTGGCTTCCTCATAAAAATGACTTGCCATTGTATCAATTAAAAATTCTCACATTTAAGTGTTTGAGGATATAACAGAGCTTGTTGCATGTGTATGCAAGCTTATGGATTCTTTTACATCTCTTGTGCATTTGCCTTCAACAGACATATTCGTAGGCCAGCTAAAGAGTGAACTGAAGTTTGATGCCTGTGGACATAAATCCGTCACCTTTGATCCATTCTGGGATTTGTCTGTACCAATACCTAAGGTGAGTAACCCTCTCTCTCAAATTACCATTAATTTCATATTGTTTATGTTTACGCATCCCTTTTTTTTAAATACACTGTACGAAGTAAGGCGAGGTATTGTGAGAGGGGGAGGGGAAGTGTCGGTGTTGGTGTCCGGTTAAGCTTTTTATTTTTACTCCTGTATAATGGGCTCTCATTCATTGAGTGAAGGTTAAGCTTTGTTGTTTAACTCTCTTATCTAAGGTCTGGTGTGTAAATGCATATACTCGGATGGAAGGTTGAGCTTTTTTTTTTTTTTTTTTTTAAAGTTCTTGTATATTGGGCTATCATACATGGAGTGAAGGTTAAGCTTTTTTTTGTTTCCTAGTTTAAGGTATGGACATTCTAAGATGGCAGGTTAAACTATTTTTTTTAGCTTTTTTTATTTTTTTAGGCAGCCATACTTGGATCTCCAACATACAGCAATAGAAAGTGACATTTTGTTTGTGTTTTTTATATTTCTTTTTGTCTGTGTACATCTACAAAAGGCTTACTGGTGGAACGCAAAACTGTTTAAATGGTTTTAGTTTTATAGGCTCAGTGAATGTTTTTAATAATTTTAATTGATAGACTTTCAATTCAAAACTTTATCGGTTATATGAACTTCAATTTGTTTACTGAAGTAAACACGTTCTCTAGAAATTAAGCCTCCATGCAGGGCAACAATTTCCTATATTTTTTGTTTAAATGAGATTTATGGATTTATGGCCAGATTTTTGAAGTTGAGAAAAGTTTCATGTATTGCTACAATTTTTATGCACATGCCTATCTACGTGTAGGGGAAAAAGAAGAGTAGTGGGTTTCTTTGACGATTTTACCAGATTTGTCACCATTTTCCTGTTTTGTGGACACACATTCAGATTGACTTCATTCTCTTCTCGTGTAAACACGGATTTCTACAAACTTTTCTTACATGGCTACAGTTTCTTATGCAATCACTTGTCTAGATAAGATTTTTGTCTCTCTAGCTAGTTTACCAGATTTGTAGAGTGTAAGAATTTACCTTGGTGTATACCAGCTTATGTGGTGTACACAGTATCTGTAGAAAGCCTTCCACATCTGTATTAGTACTAAGTAGCTTATTACACTGGCAGATGCATAAACCTTCCATGCAGAGAGTGACTTTTCAGCTGATTATTTGCTCAGCCAATCAGAGGGCTGCAGTGCCCATCCTTAGTATACAGATAGCCAATCATGGGAAGCTATTTGCATATCAAAGACCATTCCAGCAAGTTGGTACTCGAACACCCCTTAGTGGAGATTTTTTTACTACCATAGCTCAACATTTGCTCAGCCATTCACAGCTGTGGAATTGTTCATGGATTGCCACATACATTTCATAATTTGCCTATCAAAGACCAGTGCCTCAATTTTGTGCACGAATTCCCCACAGTGATGTCTTTACCACCACAATACTTTACAACCCTGGTCTTTATTCTGATTCCATTGTCTAGTTGACTGCTATAGCATGTGAGCTGATGGGATTCTCTGAATGCCTTGTTTTTCTTTGGTGTAATGTTATAATATTATCAGTTCATTGTTGAAATGTTTGTGTGTTTGCTATTTTATTGTTTGTTGTATTTTTTTTTTTTTGGTTTTTTTTTTGTTGAAAACAGATTTCATCCATAAATATCTAGTGAACCATTGAAGAATTTAATAAATCTTTCCCCTGATTTGTCAGTGTGGGATGTTTAACTTTATCTGATGTTGTTGGGTTGTCAGGGGAAATCATGTGTGACGCTTCAGGACTGTATAAGCCTGTTCATGAAAGAGGAGGAACTGGATGACGAGGAGAGACCAGTAAGTAATGACATGAAAAACCTCATTTTAACTCTGAATAGCCTAAAATTCTGCCCATGAAAGTGCATTAGTAGAGGCAAATAATTTTCATAAAATGTTGCTCTTGGTGCTGAAACTTACATTTTTCCTGAAGGACTTCAAACAAACCTAAAAGCACCTATATAAAACTAATAAAATTGTCATAATCAGGCAAAGTCCAGTTTAGATGTGAGCAAAATATTAGGTCATTTACTGTGCCCAAACTAATTCACAATGCATTCCCCATCAATCAGCTGTCATGTAGTACTTGACATTGTTGACAGTCCAGAGCAAAGCAGCAATTATCATATTAATTTATTTACATTTCAGTTTCAGTTTTGTTAGTTTCATCATTATTAAGTTTATACTTTATACTGTCTTTTGATAGTCCAGAGCAAAGCAATAATTACCATCTTCATTCATTTATATATATATATATTCAAGTGTTATTTGTTTCAATTCTGATAGTTTCATTATTATTATGTAACTTGATATTCTCTTTTTATTTGTTTACAGAGTTGTTCAAAGTGCAAAGAAAGGAGATCATGCAAGAAAGCTTTCTCAATCCAGAAGTTTCCTAAAATCTTGGTTCTTCATATCCTTTTGCCACTGTGTTTTTGTTCAGACGATCTTGGCTAAGCAGGCAGTCATCGTTTCTGATGGCAAATGTGTAATGTACCTGCCTCACCTTATAACTACATTTTTACTGCAGAAGCTGGTGCTTGAGACAGATTAAATGTTCTAGTAAATATCATGGTGAAGTCATTATATAATAAGGAAATGTCATCTATAACATCTGACAGCATCATCTTAAATATTCAGCCTTCTTCAAGACTGATTTTGTTGGTAAGTGAACTGAAAACACTGTTCAACCTGAAGCCACACCTGAAGTTATGAGTTCAAATCATGCACCTGCCTGCTTTTTACCAGGGAGAGATCGTCACTGAACTAAGAATGTTTATCCTGCATCTTCTTCAAAGTTTCAATTGGTTCAGTTTACCAGGTGTGTAGTGTGTTCATATAAAAGATGCACAGTTGGATTTTCATTCAGCAGAACAAGTATTAATATAACAATAATGTTGAATGGAGTTGTGAATATTCCTTGACAGCTGTCATATCTCAAACGTTTCTCTCAAGAAATGTATCGGCGTAAACTGACAGGACTGGTGGAGTTTCCTGTTACGGGACTGGATTTAACTGCATTTTCAGCTGAGACGGGTGAGTTGTCCGGAATTTTCTTTCATGACCATGGCCCGAGCATCAGGCTATGGTTTGTTCTAGCTGTTGAACTAGCACCAGCAGGGTGTGAAGTTCCCCTCAGGACATCATCCACCATGTGACCTCCATTAAGTTTCCATCAGCGACAATGTTAACGTTTAGCGCTGTAGCTCAGTCCAAAACATTCGGTAGCCAATAAGCTTTGGTGCAAAACTGGCCCAGCCTGTGAGAAAGCAGATATAAAAATCTTGACTTAGGTTGACCGTCAAAATCTGGGCCTTTCTGTGCCCGCAGGTGGGAGGGGTGCTGACCAAAGCCAAGGGGACATCACTCGCAGCCTCATCACCACCTGTCTCCTTGTGTCCTCTCACCCAGAATTTCAAATTTCCATCATTTTGATACCAAGCACGCACCTATACACTAAAAATCACAGGCTGGCAGCAAAAAAAGACTTTATACTCTAAAGTACACAGAATTACATTCATTCCTTATGAGAAACAGAAGAGCTGATGGCGTCCTGGTTCCATAAACACATACCTTTTTGATTACCAGTAGTTAAAAATGGGTCGAAGGGGAATAACTCTTGCCATGAAAATTCCTCCTTTATGTGCATGTTTCATTGCTTCGATTTGGCTATATATTAGTCTTATTGCCGACACAGGTTGTGCAGTTTTTAGTACAAGTGCAGTCTTGTGGCTTTCCACCAGGTAATAACATTAAGGGCATGAAGGTAATTGTACAGTCATCTATCCTGGTTTAATGCAAGTGGCCTGATGTCAAACAAATTGAAAAATTATAAAATGTGTAAACCATACTTTAATGTCTATTCTTGTCAGGTGGGCCAAAGATCCTGTACAACCTGTACGCTGTGTGTAACCATTCTGGAGGGACCCATTCTGGCCATTACACCGCTCACTGTAAACACCCGTATGCTGATGAGTGGAACTACTTCAATGATAGCAGGTGAGCTCCACAGTAACTGTTAGCAATAACAGTAGCTCTTACACTGGTGAATTTTTTTTCATACAACATGATTTAATAAATATATGTTCCCACTGGTCCTTGAAAGTATTTGAATTTTGTGGAAAGTCTTTGAAAGCCTGGAAAAAAAGATTTCTTTGATGTCATTGAAGGCACTTGATTTTTCAATGTTTTTGCATTGTATTATGCTTAAATGAACCAAAACATAAGCTATTAAAGTAGTATGCATGTGAAGATTTATGCTTAAACAATGTCCTTAAAAGCACTGGAAAACCGTTCTTCCCTTGGGTAGGAACTTTATTCACCTGTGTCAGTTATGTTGAATTTGTGTGTTAGAACACAACCTTACTGGCTTGGTTTTGTCTCAGTGTGGGAAGTTTTGTGGAGAACACGTGATTCCACCATAAATTGCAAAGTAAAATTGTCAACTAATTTCATTGGTAACACATATTCAGTACTGTGTACGATTCATGTACATAGTGTACGTGGGAAGGTCTGCCAGCAACCTGCGGATGGTCGTGGGTTTCCCCCGGGCTTTGCCCGGTTTCCACCCACCATAATGCTGGCCGCCGTCGTATAAGTGAAATATTCTTGAGTACGGTGTAAAACACCAATCAAAAAAAAAAAACATGTACATAGTATTCAGTTTTGTGACAGATCTTTATGATTCTTTGTTTCAGAGTAACGCTTTCCAATGGTCAGAATGCAGTATCAGCAGAGGCCTATGTCTTGTTCTATGAACTGTCCAGCCAAAGTGCCAGACTGTGAATTCTTCTAACCCTGCTGGTTGGCTCGTCCTGTTGGTTCTTTCATTCTCCTTTTGAATGAGCAATGTGGGTTGTCAATACCACAGTTGAATGATCTGGCTGAGGTTTTTATCCTTCCTATTCTTTTCAATCCTGCCAGAGTTCTGCAAGATTGTCTAATCCTGCAAATCCTTCTGACTATGTCATCCTGTGGATCCTGCTGGCTGGCCCGAACACTTTTCTGCCATTTACTTAGTGCATATTACTAGTCCGTGACTGGCTAATTTACATAATAGCTGACCTCTTGCCTTATCTTTGAAGCTGTAATTATTTACTGTATGTGTTGTTGTACTCGCAGAGATAACTATTTTAATGTGGGTATATGACAAACTCAGACTGAAATTAACAGATAACTTGACATTGTTTAAAAATTTGTCAGAATAATTCAGATTTCAGTTTTAAAATTAAGAGGTACACTTAAGAAAAACTATGCAGACATTAAAAAAAGGAGGTCTCCTTATTCTATTGCGTACATATATTATTATGAAATATGTGAATATTTATGATCGATGAAGTTTTTCAGATTTTTGATGGAGTTTTATCCCCCAAGGTATTTGAAAAGTGCATGTGTTTACATTCAGGTGAACATTATTGGTTGTGTGTTGGTATTGATTTGTAGATGTTTGATGTTTTTGGCCCGGTTTATGTATTAGAATTTTAAGTTGCACATTTAATATTTTGACTGGTCTCATTTGTATAGAACTGATTGAAATAGAATCTGTGTTCAAGTCTGTGTTGTGATACCACACCTAAACAAACTTTTTTTGTAATTTTACAACATAAGGTATTAGAAAATATTGTTGGATATGGGAAAGTTGTTCACCTACATTTGTAACATGTATTATTGCTGAACTTCTTCTCCGTCGTGTCATTCCCTCACACCCCACCCAAACCATCCACCGAATCATTCTTGAATGTGTTAGTTTTGACTTTACCATCTACCTTAATATTATGCATTACACATATTTATGATTAATAATTATTACTTTATCACTATGGGCAGATTTAAGACTTTATGAAGACAATCATAGCACATGTATTTGAAAAGAAGGTACACAGAAGGCTTGAAGTGTGCATCATTGCTATTTGACGAAGGGATTTTTTTTTTCTTTTTAGTTTTAAGGATAGTTTTATTGTGTTGATTAGTTCATAGTTATATCTTATGAAAAAGACAGACATTATTTTCAGTGTTTTTTCTGTTATTTTATCTATACTGGATACAATACTATCTAGTGGAAAAATAAAAAAAAACAAAAGCAGACCTGATGAATATTCTCCTATAAACATTTACTCTAAAACTTATACATAAGCACTGGTGGTAACAACATTTGTATTTCACAGCTGACATTGTTACAAATGAGTGTAAGTTTACACAGCATGTGACCCTCAACCTTGTTAATATTCATTGTTTTTAATACATACAGCATAGGTCTGTATTTTTTACATTGTCATGTCCAGTGGTGGGCTCTCAAGGATTGTTCTATAGTTGTTATAAACACATTTTGTGTTTTTGTTTATGTGATAATAATTTTATAACTAGGCCAGTTATTTTTAGAAAGTTGGTTGAATGATAAATGTAGTCTCTGTTTGATAAACCTTAGTCAAAAAGATGAGGATTACATGAGTTTGACTTGTTTTAATAAAAAATGTTGAAAACTTATTAGAAACGTGTGTTTTTGATTGATATTGGATTGGTAAATTCAGACATATGACCAAAAAACATGCTTATTCTCTTGTAGGATACACAAGTACTGTGTTACCAGTTTGCCCGGAAATGATCTTTGCATACAGTAATGAAGCATAAACTAGCCCTGCAGCTTTGGCCTGAACTGCTTCAGACAGGAAAGATTTCCCATTTGGAACTATTATTCAGTATGACGAGTTGCCCCTGGGCCATATAGTTAAACAGTTGGCCCGTTGAGACTGCCACACTCTTATGTTGGCCACAATGTTCTGTGCTGGAATGTACCTCTCGCTCTTTCAGCTGCAATCCCAAATCCTGATGTTTGTCAGTCACCAGGTGGGGGAACGGCGGTTTTTTTTGAGTTGTCTGATTTCCTCTACATCTATGCAGCTGACAACCCTCGATCATCTAAGCTAAATTACGGCGTTAAACCCTAAACATACCTACATGTATTTTGAACTAAATCAACTGAGTAGGCCTACGGTATTAAATACAAAATATAGTATAAATAATCTCCATGTATGGCTACATACGACTGCGTGGATTATTTCGGTTCAAAGGCAACATATTTTTCTGTTGCTCAACTGGCGAAAGGTGTAAATGTGGGTAATCTTTACCTAAGCAAGACGTCTTCGTGTCAAAGAAAAAAAATATAGATAAGAATTTATCATCTGTGTGACCACACGCCCCCTGAGATAAATGTGTGGGAGGGGCGATGACTTAACAGTTCTACCCAACACTAGAATATGGACTTGTGACGCTTCATATAGGAGAGTGGGTGGGGGCGGGGGGGGGGGGGGGGGGGAGATTTTTGTTGGAAAGGTGGCTGCTTCCTCCAGGGTTCCTACACCCATTATCCTAACGGTCTCCGAAAATTAAAACATTGTTTAGTATACAAAGGGCAAGACACCACTCCAGTCGATTCAAACATGACTTTGGGAGTATTCCGAAGCATATACACAACCAATTTATATTGAGTTAATATATCTACGTCAGTTTCACGATCCTTGGACAGGATGTTGAGCAGTGCAAGCAGTCTTCTTTCTTATAATAACGTCATTTTAAAAGACCCGGTTTTCCCGCGCCTTAAATCTTGTCCCAATTATGATTTTTTTTTTTTTTGGGGGGGGGGGGGGGGGAGTACGGTACAATGTTAAACATGTGAAGAGAAAAAGTAATTCAGTCAATACAAAGTAGTTGAATAGAAGTTTTGAGTCTATGAAATGCTAGAGTGATGATATTTATATAGTAATCATTTAATTCAGCTTTTCAGATCGCTAACTATATAATTTATTTATACATTAGCATCGTCAGCAGAAGCCGAGTTCAAAGGATTCTTTAATTTTTTTATGAAAATCGAGAAAACTTCAGTCACGTTCATATCTCAATTTGGAACGGTTCCACTTCCACACACATGCCGATTTGCGTCGTTCGAACAGAAGATGTTACTCCCTTATCTGTAAATTTGATATAACATGTTATAACATGTGTTACATATGTTCATTCAACTGCTTTCAATCGTGAAAACATTTACTATGTGCTCCAAATGATGACGATTAACTATTTGCTCAGTAGCTATACTACCATGCAATGGCATCTCTCATGCATGGCAGAGCCAGTGGATGTGGAATAGTAAAGGTTTTTGTTCCATGGATACGCCTTTTGAACCTTGATAAGAAGTGCACCAGATGGACCATTGTCTACTGGTAAAATTCGTTTTTTTTTTTAACCTGGTTCGGCTGATGCCATCAAACGATTTAGTGAGTACTGACTTGGATCCAACACTTCGAATCACATGCAGACCTAAAAATTCACGTGCACGCCCTGGAAACACTCGTCTTGCACCTCCTCCGAGCTACATATAGGTTGTTTCATCTGCTGGGAAAGTGATGGCCTGGGTTTTTGGGATTGATAACGGGTTTGTGTTCGTGCTTCATCTTCCAAAGGAGCGGCATACCATCAGTTTATATAGTACTTCGTGAAGTTATAAAGAACGGGCCAAATTTGGAAAGAAAATTTAAGGTGTCTTATTCCACCAAGCCAACGGTCTGTCCCACATGTCCTTCACTGCAATTGCTACTGTCGATGACTGTGGCTTCGGCCTTATGCTGTAGCATTCGTCATTCTCTACCTATCTGGCATCATCTGCAAACATCCATCTCTTCGCAAACCACATATTTGCTGGAAGGTATTTTCTTGCTGGTGATAGGATTAAATCCGTCACTCATGGCGCTTTTTTGGTGGAGCAGGAGGGAACCTGGTGCTGCTTCTCCGCTGGCCGAAGTGTGATAGTATGTACCGTCAAGAGCAATGCGTTGAATAATGACTACCAAAAAAGCTAATTCCAGAAGGGCTCAAAATTGTTTATCCAAGCCTCGAAGGAGGCATGTCTATATATATTGTCGTTAAATACTGTCTCGGATTTTGGCAGATATAGGCTAACGGTACCCTGCTGAAGGCAGATCATAAGGATTGCCTCATAAAATGTTCGACCGCCTCGGTCGCCTAATGGTTATAGCGACCGCCTCGAAGTCTGGAGAACTGGGTTCAAACCCGGGTATGGTCATGCCTTTAAAAATTGTACTTGTTGCTGTCTCGCTTGACGGTTAGTAATGACGGTTAGAGCATGGAAAGGAGGACTGGTTGACCATGCAGGTGTCAGTATAATGTCACAAGTGGCATAACCACGAAAAGATGTATTTATTTATTTGATCGGTGTTTTTACGCCGTACTCAGGAATATTTCCCTTACACGGCTAGCATTATGGTGGGATGAAACCAGGCAAAGCCCAGGGGAAACCCACGACCATCCGCAGGTTGCTGCAGACATTCCCACGTGCGGTTGAAGAGGAAGCTAGCATGAGCTCGATTTGAACGCTAAGCGACCGCTTTGGTGAGAGGTCGTTCTGGGTCATAACGCTGCGCTAGCGCATTAACCAACTGTAAACCCCGAAGCATCCATGCAAATAGATAAGTAAGTTGTTTGGAATATGCCATAGTATGCACAGCGTGATGAAATCTCCACATAAACAGTGGTTATGTCTGTGTAGAAGTTCGTTTGTTTTAAGTTTGTTATACAATATTTGCAATATAGCGTTGCATGTGTAATTCATGCATTTTGTTTCACAAATATATACATTAACAATTATGTTAAATCAGAATTTATATACATTTCAAATACCTGTGCTGCTTACATTTATAGGCTATATCGATCCCGGTGGAAAGTCCAGAACAAACTGTTCCGTTAAACAGGCATGGAGTTCAAATTTAGGTGCTTGTAAGTGAATATATGTATACTAGTCCCTTATTGTAGTCAGGTACAAATAGTTCTGTATGACCATCCCCATCAACGTCAGCATAGGCAATCTCGCCTACTGTATCAGATCCAGTTCCTAAAAATGCTGTTGTGGTATACTTCCAGTTGGTATGACTTTCACTTTCGCTTTCCAATATATAGGCGTTACCGTCGTCGTCACCAGACATGATTATAATGGGTCTCCTGGATATGACAGATAAATATATATCGTTATTTCACAACACGAGTAATGATGTGCTAAGAAAAACTAATGTGACTGAAAACTGTAAGAGTTGAAAGCTCCACCCGTTGATAAAGTTTTTACGGCTGTCCTGTGTGTATATATAAACATATTTTTTGGCATATTAATTATCGATGGTAACGACTACAATTAGAAATGTATAAATGCTTTTTTTTTCAACCAGTAAAAGCTTGCAAGAAACGACTTCGATATGGAAACATTTTGAATAAGGCGCTTAGTCTGACTTCAATAGTTTAGAAAATAAATTTTAAAGATTGTTGTCTCAACATCAATTTGAGGAGTCAATAAGCTAACAATACAACTTCATTTTGGACAAATTGCATGATGCTTACAACCACTCTTAAAAAAACCCAAAACCAGTATATGCCTGACCGCACTCAACGAACTTACTTCTTGCTGGAAATAGGTTCGTGTATAGCGTAAGCTGACCCCAAAGCTCCTGATCGTCCAAAAAGGTTGAAACGCGCGTGGAAACCGGAAGCTAAAATATGCTGTTTGAAAGTGCCAGTCCTGAAAAAAAAAAGAAAATATAAAAAGATCGGCTAGTTGTTCACTTTAAGACTGGATTATATTTCTTGGTTTGTTAGCTCTCCAAAGGTTCTGTTTGTTCGCTCTTGAAAGGTTTTGTTTTTTCGCTCAGAAAAAGTTTTCTTTTTCTCTTCTCCAAAGGTTGTTGTTGTTGTTCTGCAAATGTTAAAAATACACGAACGATTATGGCTTAACACCACATGGGCAATGTTTCAGCCATATCGTGGCGAGATCATATTTAAATCAGGAGGCAGTGACAAAGATGTAAGTGTATAACTTTAACCAGTATTGATTATATGACAACAACGTTTTATGTTACCAGGCTTATATCTGTATTGTCCCATCCAGAATTCCACAGAGAAATTTAATGTAGACATCCAAATAATTCGTCTGAGTCAGACTATACAGACGCATAGTGTACGTATGTATGTATGTATGTATGTATGTGTGTATGTATGTATGTATGTATGTATGTATATATGTATGTGTGCTTGGGGTTTAACGTCGTACTTTTTCAGTCGTATGACGACGAGGAGTCATTAGGTGTGTGTACATATATTGTGTCTTCTTTTGGCAGGGCAAGTCCATGCCGCCAAAGTGCTGCCGCCACTGAAATATCAAGCCGAAGACACCAGACATGAAACCCCACCCAGTCACATTATACTGACACAAGGTCCACCAGTAACATTTTCTTGCTCTATAACTGAGCGCCGAGTAAGGCAGCAGCAAGTAGCCTACCATTTATACAGTTTTTGGTATGACCCGACCCGGGTTTGATACCGAGGTCCCCCGAAGCTCTAGCCATTAGACCACCAAGGCGGTCTTGTGTAGTGTATATGAAGACGTTCCTAACATGAATATTCCTAATTTACATTTACCTTATAACACCATTGCACAAACAACTGATAATAGGCACACACTTTTAGTCTACACCTTGAAAGTCTTGAAAGTTATACTGAACGTGTGCTGTGTTGGATCACAGCCTTAAATTATTTTAGAAACGCATAGGCCTATATATGGTACATGGATATGTATCTGACATAAAATATGATTAGACAATCCTCAATGCGAAATATTCTTCCATTGCTCTTGAACTTCTCACCTAAGAGTAGATGAACAAAAACTGTATATAAAAACATGTTATTCCTCTTAGTCAGTGTAGGAGATTATACCTGAAATCGTCCGGGAATTCATACACATAGATGGCTGCATTGGACTGTTTGTTCGTTGTTACCAGGAGATCCTTCTTGCCGTCGTTGTTCATGTCAGCAAGTTCAACGTCAAACACGGCTCCGATTCTCTTCTCTATAGTACGGAAATGGAGCTGTTGGCAAATCATGCGGACAAAAATATCACAGAAATGTGTCAAGATGCGTTCATAATGTTAGCAATGATGTACGAAAGTCTTCCCAGGTGAAGAACCGAAGCTATGCATCGAAACAGGCATCCGTATACCAGCCGTCGACCGAAATGCAAGGACGTAACCTGGGGATTAAGATAGACTTCTTAATCCCAGACGTAACCTACGTAATTAAAAATTCAATATCGCTGCAGACTATGAACAAATTAGTCGTCGGTTTAATCAGAAAGTTATTGGCACATCTGCATGGAACCTGGTGTGATTTTTCTAAAGAGAGTGAAAACAATTATAAATATTAATTGAACATCTAGTTAGTTTTGCTCAGTAATTTGATCCTGGGCATTGATTACGGTTGACGATTTGTGTATTAGATTCACACAATATGCATGTATAGTACCTGTGAACTGACGGTCCATTTTTTAGATGGCTCGGTGGTCCAAAATATATCAATTCTCTCGGAGAAAAACCCAGCGGTTATAATGGCGTCAAAATCACCTGATGGCGTACTCAAGGTGACTGCCCGAAAATACACATCTGGGCCACTCGCAATGATATGCGAAGTCCAAGGGTTCGCGAATTGGGCAGGCATTTGTTTCCCGGGGTTTTCAAACCACAATAGCTGTCCCTTTGCTCCTCCTAATTCAAAGTAATAAGAAATCATAAATATTTGTTTGTTTCATTGTGTGTTTTTAGACTCGATTTCAGCATTATTTGAGTTTCTTCACCAAGGTCCTGCCTGTACCAGACTGGTATTGACATATTTTACAGTGCTGCCTCACTGATGAATCATATACGAAAGAAAAATTGGAGATGAATGGAGACTTAAACCATGCAAAATGCGACGCGCAAGGCGCCTCATAAACCTGAGTATATAGCTCACTCCATATACATATATATATCCACATATTCAACACAGATGTTAACTAAGGTCTAACCAAGGATGGGTTTCTGTGCTCTGGCGGTTAAGACGTCTAAGTCACCGTCACCATCCATGTCCTTCCAGGCAATTCGGTGGTAGAACCAGCTGGAGTCCGCACCATGGTTGTTCGTGATGTAGTACGGGCCTTTGGGAGGGTTGGAACTGGTGTCGTACAGTGCGATGGAGCCGTGAGTCTTCATCGGCACCAAGAAACCGCCGGCAACAGATATCATCTCTTTGTGAAAGATCGATTCTGAAAGAATAAGGGTTTTTGCAGTTATGGAAGGTTAACTGCAACTTAGAAAATAACTCTAGGTACAGTTTTGAACTTGTCAAAGAGGTTAAAACATCTTTTTCCACTTCCACTGAATGTTTGAATACATGGGTAACCGTTTTTTTCTGATTCACACGCATGCCAAACGATACAAAAGTATATTGTGCATACATAAAAGACGAGACAGTATAATAGCCTCTCTTAGTTTTTGCTCAACTCAGCATTAAAGAAAATATTTACCTGAAACCGAGTCAACTTCATTAGGCCATGTAATTTTGGAAGTTACGACTGTTGGGTGGATGCTTGAGACGTCACTGAGATGGCGTCCCACCTTCTGTACTTGGTAGACGAAGTCAGAAGAAAACGGGATGGCGTTGAAACCAGCGACCATCAGGCTATACTGGTCTTTGACGTCCGAATGATGTTTGTTCCTACTGATGCCTACAAAAGCAGCATGTGGAGCTCTGAAGTGACCTAGCAGTTTAGGGGTCACCTTGGCTTCTGCACCCAGCGCGAGAAGCGTTAGAAAAAGGAACGTCCCAAATTTTCCCGCCATGTTGCTTTCCTCGAAGAGCTGCCGACGTCGTTGTCCAGAAAGTCGCTCAGGTTCTGGTACAAAAGAAACCAGGTTTCTTGGTTTTAAAGTAAATTATGTCATCTCAAGGCCTTGAATTTTAGGTCAAGACCAACAAAAGACAATAAAGTGATCTTTCTTGAGAACAAGAGCAGGTGTCTTTTTTTCTTTTAGAAAGGTTACCTACGCAGGACACATTTAAAACAGTGGTGTTAGAACATTTGTGAGTAAAAAGTATATGCCTTCAGAAGTTATTTATGTAACAATATACAATTTTGGGGCACAAAGAGAGCACTCTGTAGCCCTTTCCTCTGTCATCATATTAAGATACACAAAATATGTGCATAATTATACATTTATTTATTTGATCAGTGCCTATCAGTTAGCTTATTTGATGGCGGTTTATCGTGGCAGAAAACCGACCGTTGCCGAGGACCTGAGGGTCAGGCGACATCAACCCATGCATACACTCTTTTGAAGAGCATCCGTTTTTCATCGGTCGGCCAAGGTCCTTTTCTACTTTGTGATTTACATCTAGCTCCCCCTTTGCAAATTTAAACTTAAACTGAAACCATTCATGGTAATAAGTCACTGAAACCTCAATACTTGACTATAGACTAATCTTGAACCTTTATTGCACTTTTGAGCACCTTGGTCCTGAACTAAATGTGCTATCTGGAATCTGGAATGCCATGTTTTCCTTTAGGCATGTAACGGTAGTAGTTAAGCCACTAATCTCTTCGCGGAGTAGAATCGTGACCACGCATTGCTTTCTTCTCTTATCTAGCCCGTTTCTTTTAACTGACTGACCTTGAACTGAATGACCGTTAAATCCCACATGTGACCGTTATCAATGCTTTCTCATGTAGGACAGTCTCCAGCTTGGAACATCATATGTTTTTGTATTCAGTCAAAGACTACGAAGATGCGTCTGATACCAGTACCAGTATTTTGGACAGCCAATATCGTGGGCGGCCAAAATATCACACTTATCCTCGGTTTCTTAAGGCTTTAATCTGTGCTGTAGTGCATTGATCCTTAAAAATAATCCATACTATTCAGTCCACAGTTATAATGCAACTTACAAACGAAATATTTGTGACGTAATCAATGCCTAATTTACATAAACAATCAGCAATTTTTCGAACACACCACACTGTAGGTCTCCTATTTTGGGTGCTCAGCAATACAGCGGATGAAAGCGATTAGAGTGATGAATGGTTATAAAATAAATAATCTTTCTTAATAGTTATATATATGGAATGAGATACATTAATATATATCTCATGTTCGTTTGTTTATTTTTCATTTGCCATGCCAAATAATCTTAATTCAACGAATGCATGCCACAAGTATGGAAGCGGGATAAGGCCTGCTTCACCGTAAGCACGCGCTCTGGGTCACATATTGCCATCAGTGCAATTAGATTGGGGAAATCATAGAATTTCCTTGTCCAAGACCTTGACTGAACCGGCGTGCACCTCGAGTGTTAGTCGCTATCTTACTATCTTAGATTTAATCCAAATGTTCTATGCCTATAAGTATTATGACAGGATTATATGTATAGCGACAGCAAAGTTTTAGAATAGGGTGTATATGGCCCTACAATCTGAAGGACGGTCGTGCGGAGGTAAAAAACGATTGTATTATTAACGTATATTCTTTATAAGACAATGGAGTACTCTGTCCCTACAATGGCGACTCTGGTCCAATTCAGGCTGACATTTGTTCTGTTATAATACATGAGTAGTTTATGTGTTACCTATCCTCCTCATGAAGAGGTTCGTGCATTACCATTTAGCCGTCTAATCGTTATCGTAAATGTTGAAATGAGCAATAAACTATATAACACTGGTCCGACCTCTTTACACAGGAAAGATTCCCAGCTGCTTTCTATCCTTCAATGAATTTAAGTATTTATTTAATATACAGGAGGACTGTAGGCCTGTTATAGAAAGGATTGTTGATCTTAAGAATTCAACTCTCTTTCGCATTATATAGGCCTACACAAACGTGTTTCAATTCAGAATACTTCAGTAGAATTTGGTTTAATTCTCTATTTCATTGGTGTTTTATGCCGTACTCAAGAATATTTCACTTATACGACGACGGCCAGCATTATGATAAGAGGAAATCGGGCAGAGCCCGGGTGAAACTCAAGACCATCCGCAGCTTTGAGTAGAAGTTTCGATATATATATATATATATATATATATATATATATATATATATATATATATATATATATATATATATATATATATATATATATAGCGAAAGCATTTAACTAGAATAGAACTACATGCTGAATGAAATATATCAATCGTTTTCTGAAAAGTCTAAATAGTTTACAGACCTGATTTCTTTGTATTATTGTACTACTCTTTTTATACTAGCTGTCCTTGTTTTTACAAAGGATGTAAAATGTTAGTAAATATTGTCACGTGTTAATATTGACTGGATAATGAAAAGTTTCAGGGAAAAGCATGGAACACAATGACTCGGCTTTAATCTAAGAGATTGTTGTGATAGCCGTTAGTGTCTTGATGAAGTGCATCGCTATTGGGGTTACAGGTTCATATCACAAGAGTATATTAGGACTGGTGAACAGAGAAGAGGAAATCGTAAATATATCTTGTGGTACGAGTCCTAATCTATTAACTTCTTAAAATCCTTGGGAGGTAACCTTTGATCCACATAGTCGTTGACCCTCAATAGCAATAGATTTCTGAGTGTGGTGGTTTCCGGCAGTATTTCAAACGGAAATTGGCCCATGCAGCCCAGTCAGATTATTAAAGGTGGCAAAACGAGAACGGGTGGCATCACATCGACAAAAAATCCAGTAGTGTATTACATGTATGAAACATAATGATATATTTACATCCCAGACTCACACTAACATTTATGCCAACAATTTATTGAAAAGTCAAATCCACAGCTTTTTTTTCTACACTCCTTGCGGTTTCGTAATGGGGTTCTCCCGTCGTCTCCAGCAATTCCAGACCTTGTTCTGTTGGACTCGCTTCCATGTTCTTTCCCATTTTATTGAGTCCAGCAAGTCCAGCTCCAACTTTATAATTCTTATCATTCTGTATATAAAGATGGACTTTTACCATGAGTGTCGACTTTGATAACGCAAAGCTTGACACTCCCGTATATAGATTTATCACATTTATGCTAAGATAAAACAAGGCTTATCAGTATCTGTTTAAGCAGTGCCCATGTTAAAGTGGTGGGACTTGTTGTCTAGATCACATGTTTATATTTATACCTTCAAGAATATGTATATTGCTGCATTGTTTAAACGAAACAAGACACAGCTGTTCAAAATTTTATTAGTTAATGTGTTGGACCAATATTTTAGTCGTATACTTTATGTGGTAGTCAGAATTCTACGTGATAGATGTTGATCAACGATGTCTGTATAGCTCAAGTTTTAATTGCATCAATAATATAGCACGCGAGCTCACTTGTGTTTTACTACATAGATTTGGCTTATATCTAAAAATAGTTTAGATGAGATCCGCTTCTCTTTCCCTCTTTGCATGACAATTGCTTGTTAGACTGCATAGTTTTTATTCAACGTATCAGTTATAACGTATAATAGGCCTACCTATGTCTTACATGAGAACGATGGTTATCTGCATGGCTTGGACGCGAGTCGCAATACTGCGCAGGGAAATGTACCACATATACAGGTGATAAAGCGTAAAATATCAGAAAAATACATAAATGAGATTCTATGCTAAAGAAGAAAGTACATACGGCATGACAAACATGAATATTGCTACATGTAGTCATAAAGGTCATATGAGTACAACCACAGGCAATGAGACAATAATTGCAAGTTGTAAAATGGAACCCATGGCGCGTGTCCATACGTTTTTAACGAAAAATTTACAGGGGTAAAAAATTCTTGAAGTAAAAATATTAACAGTATTTTTTCATGAATTCATCCAAGCACGCAAGATAAATTAGCATGAGTAATACACTCATTGTCCCCCCTCCCCCAGGAATATATACACATTTAATGCGTTAACTGATGTTTTATGACAAGTATATTGATCCGTGATAAGTGACTTCCTGCACCTGCATGTTACCTGAGTTACGCCGTGTGATAAGTGCCGGACGTTTTGTGACAAGTGCCTTCTGAAACAATGAGTGCCGTTTGTCACAAGTGTTGGCCTGTGACGAGTACTACAGGCCTATTATGCAAGTGTCATTCAACAATAAGTGCCGGACAAGAACTGTGTTATGACAATTGCCGTCCTGTGACAAGTGCTGCACGTCCTATGACAAACGCCGTCCTGTGACAAGTGCTGTCCACTGACAAGTGCCGTCCACTGCATGACAAGTGCCGTCCACTGCATGACAAGTGCCGTTCACTGACAAGTGAGAATGACGTCCTGTGTGACGTCCTGTGACATGTGCCGTCCTGTGATAAGCGCCATCCTGTGATCAGTGCAGTCCTGTGACAAGTACAGTCCTATGACAAACGCCGTCGTGTGGTATGCGCCAAGCTACGTCAGTCTGTGGGACATGACACTTTATGTATGAAGCACAGAACGTATCATTTTTTCCTTTTTTTCTACAGTTGTTGCGTCTGTTCGAAATTAGCTTTTAGCCGATCATCACTCTCACTATTCAAGTTATGCATTTAGTTATTTGATTATTCTTACCCAGGAATGAACTCGATACAATGTTGTCCTCATTGTACTGATGTCCACATAATCAGGTAGTTCATCTCGACAGAGCTGTCGAGGGGACACAACTCTCTCGAACTTGATGGAAATCTGTATGGGTAAAGTAGGCCTGTTGGATCTCAGGATAGAAAGTCCGAGGCTTTTCTATTTCTTGATATAGACTTGGGGTACTAATTTTCAAAGCATATGAAATATGTCAATACCGACAACAGAAAAAGCAACAAGGCTGATGCATATAAAGTTCAAAAGAGTTTGTTCTATACTTCAAGGAATTCAAGCAATTCTATCAGGCAACCTTGAAAAGGAAGCAATGTACTGGTGTTAGTGGTAAACATGAAATATAGCGAACATAAACAATTTAAAGGCTTATGATTAAAGGCATTGTATATCAGTTGGTACTCATGGCAAGCCTTGGACAATATTTGAATAATTATCTCTATACAGTTTAACGTGCTAGCGCCAGGAACCTCTCACCAATGCGACCGCTATGAGTTCAAGTCCATTTCACGCTGGGAATTCCATAATGCTATAGCCGCCGTCGTTTAAGTGAAATATTCTTGAGTAAATATTTATTTATTTATTTATATATTTATTTATATATTTATTTATTTTCTTGGTGTTTCACGCCGTACTCAAGAATATTTCACTTATACACTTATATATGGTGGGAGGAAACCAGACAGACCCTGGGGGAAACCCATGACCATCCGCAGGTTGCTGGAAAACCTTCCCATGTACAGCCGGAGAGGAAGCCAGCATGAACTCACAGCGATTCTTGCGTAAAAAAATGGATATCTTAATAATCTATTAGTCGCATGCAGATATACATATATTTGTTCGATTCTCACAGACAGGACATATTAAAGCGGGTAATACGAGATTCATCTTAACACTTGGCTGTTAACCTGTAGAGACTGGTGAACTTTAGATTGCTTAAGAATATATAGTTTTAAACACTACAGGATTTTGCAGCATACAAATGATGGTGAATGTGTGGTCAAAGATTCAAGCGACATGCAAGATTTGAAGATTTCGGAGAAGATGAGGCGCGTGTGCTAGCCGGTATGAAAGTGTGATAAAGCGAATGGTTCGATATTGAAGTAGGCCTATATATATATAGGATCTTCTTCTACGTAAGTCTGATAATGTACTTCCACAGATGGTGTCATTGTAGGATAGATATGGTCATTTTACGGAAGTGATGTTGATTGCAATTTATCAGACGTCACTGGTCTAAAGCTACGAAAAATGTTGTGTTGTCATCACATTTGATGAACAATCACATGAAATACTGCAAAGGAGACATTCGGGCTGTTTATAGTTCAGAGTCCTGGTTTGTACAGTAATACAATATATAATACTACATGACGCAGTAAAACAAGAGAAGTTACGACAGTCTGATGGTTGGCAAATGGCTTTGTGGAGCTTTTTAATTCGTTGATTACTTTAGAGGAAAACATTGCTTTCAACTGAGTCATCCGCAAATAAGATTAAGTGAAGAAGATCAGTAACATTATATATATATCATTTAAATGTACACCACAAGCTAGATTATGGTTACACGTTTTTTTAATCATGGTTAGATTATCCAAGAAATCCGTTATATTATCTGGTTTTTGCAACAATATGAGTTATGAATGCTTTGGATAAATCAAAGTTTATGCAAATATCAAAATATAGGACTACAGGATACAGGGAAATGGTTTATCAAGAATAGTGGTTTATTGTGCGACTTTCTTTTACATGATTTATCATGTAAAAGCTACCACTCCCCCCCCCCCCACCTCACCCTTCACCACCAAAAATGTTCCTAATATAATCTAATATGCTCATTGCACACAGTATTTATGAATGTCTATGAAGATCGGGCTCTGCAAGCCGGATGAGAGCAACTATAGTTCAGCGTTTCGCAGGTCGCGACATGGGGCGCAAGGACAGTATACCATTTACGCGTAATTTGCACCGTAATAGTTCCGCCGCATGTCACAACTACGCGAGGCGCGGGATGAGATGTCCTCATCCGGTTTGACAACAATTAGACTGAACATCTTCAGAGCGTATCAAAAGTTTATAATCACTCCAAACCCACAATGATGTACTCCCAGTGGAAACCCGCCAAACTATTCCTGCTCATCATTACTGTGTGTACCAGCGATAAGGTATACCAATTAGATATAGGCTTTCACATATTACCTATGTCATCCTAGCCTACCGCGCCAATTCAGTCCTTAGAAAGATAATACATATATGCAAAAAGATGTACTGTCTAGTTGGGTTCCGATCGGCATGTATGTTTTCCTATTCTGCAGTCCACGGTAAAACAATTTGAATGTCAACTAGTGCTCCAGGATATAAACACACATGTGTTTCTAATATATGTGACAAATTCCCACATTCAAAGGTATAAACGGCTAACACGTGCATCTCATAGTTCGGCCTGGCTCTCGCCGTGCATGCTGGAAAGTACAATGGCCCGTATACTCTATATTATCGCGCGTTAGAGTTGGTTAGTTGGCAGCATATCTGTTGGACACCTCACTTTTCAGTTTTATGCTTACGGATTATGAATAGCTCGACCATTCAGCGTTTTGAGACATTCTTTGTGTCTTTTTTTGGTGTCCACATTAATGACAATATTTTAAACGTTTAAACTAGACAACTACAAACAAGAAACCATTAACTACTGGATATTTTGTAGATGTGGTGGTGTGTGTTATTTCGTAATCGTTTTAATAAGTTTAGCGTGCTTAACAATGTTTGGGCGGTCGTTAGTTTAAAAGAAAAGAAAATATCAGCATGAAGTATGAATGTCTGACAAAACTCCACTCAAAACTGTTGAAGAAAATGTGTGGATCTATTTTAAGATTGTTTTTAACCGAGTAAAATGCATTTGAAATATTGGTTTATATGGTGGTTCATCGGAGTAAATGACGTCAGGATCAGTTTGCTTTCCTCAGAGTGGTTTGCAATGAGTATCGGTCTAACAACGTATTTATAACTGCTGCTTTATGTAGTTTTGAATAAATATATTTACATGACAGAAACGTGCTGTGCACTGGCACCTACTGTGTCTAATGCAATTTTTCTCATGCGTTTTGTTCGGTTCAAAATAATCTTTAAAATAAATCCAACCACCTGGACATTTTCATGGAGTTTGACATATAGTTCATTTTATTATTTTCCTTTCTTTTTATGAGAGTTAACGTAGGCAGTTTTGAGGTACAAATGTTCATGCCACATGTACTGAAATAATGGTTTTTTTTAATAACAATTTTTCTGCAACGTGGGTTCTGTATTTTCTGCATCCATGCAACCATGGCTGCAATTGTCGTAAGGTTGTAAAGTTTGATTATTTCTCAAAGATTTTGCTTTTCCAGATCACATGATATAGTGTCACGAAGTTATATTTTTCCAAACTGATACTGCCAAAATTTCATAGGTTTATGTAGGTTTGCTTTTTTTTTTAACTTTCAGTACACATAAAGAAGTAGCTTATATTAATATATACGATTCTCCCATGGAAGGGCAAATCATCTACAGTGTAATTTGACAAAACAGTGGACTCACTTGTATCCAAACACGATCTTTTTTCCCCTAATTTAGTGACTGTGTTTCAGTGCGATGACGTTGCAGTTCTATTCAGCCCAAAAAGCGGATTAAATAATATATTTGTACAATATATGCGCTCATCGATGTTGAGTTATTTATTTCATTATGGTTTATCGTCATTCCAAGACCATTCACTTGGGACGGGTTGCAAGATTCACCAGTTAAGGAAACGTAAGTAACCGTTGTAACCACCGACTTTGGTGCGTAACTGACAATTTCCCTAAATCAGACGCACGCCCTTTTTCTGAGCCAAAGATCTGATCAAAAAGTGTATGTATACATGTGAATGACATTGATTTCAATCGGAAGCAAGCCAGCGCGAATAGGCCGGGAAGTTTACCACCAATGCCCAGTGAAAACATGGATGTTTCTTTCCACCGATTCTCCTCCATACGAGTTAAATGCTTGTATTAGTCAGTCTACAACAACGTTTCTCCGACATGCATAAATTTAATGTTGAATTCTGGATAAATTGTTACAATGTTCTTTGTTGACCCGTGGTTCTCCAGGCAAAAGCGTCAACTATTGAGCTAAACGTCAGTTTCAATTTTTTTTTTTTCAGACCTTCTTAAATAGTCAATAACATCTGAATTGGCATATCTAAGATACGGCAAATCGTCTCTAAGGCGATATAGCTCCTTCAGAGCTTCCGGACCCTCGCCTTTTTTGCTGGGACTCTTGTCCCCTCGCCCCTTTGAAATTGCTTCATACGCCCCTGAGATAGGCCTGCGGTAGCCTATATTTTAGACATATACGCCTTCGACCATACTCAAGTAGACCAACCCATGCAAGTCTAAAAATATATATAGTGACAGCAAAAAGACGACCCGGGTATTGCTTCTTCATACTTATAATTTACCTACTGGGTGTCAAGGCTGTTTAATACTCTCCTGCTGAAGGAAGAGTGTCTTTCCATCGTCTTAATCCGTTGTGGCCTATAATAGGCCTATACTATACTGCAGGGAGTATAGGCATATACCGCGCAGACTTTGTTTTCAGCACTATGCCACATGTTCCATAGTCTTGCCCTTGCGACACCTCGTCTCCATCCATTTGTACTTTTTTTTAGCCTTTGTTCGATCCTTTAAAGGCAAAGAAAACATTAAAATGAAGTACGGTACCCGGTAGGGGCCTATGTATTTTTAAAACATTTTTTTCAGCCAGTTAAAATGGATCTAAAGCATTCTAGTGGTCTTTAGGCCTAGTGATTCAGAGAGTAGGCCTATCAGCATGCATATATTTTGCTTGAAATAGTTCGTTTAAGATTTGACAAACGTACAAATAGGCTATAGGTCTATATGATAATAGTTTCAAATGCACTTTACCTGACCCCCCCCCCCCCAATAATAATAATAAAAAAATAAAGATAATAAATAAATTGAATTATTTCTCGGAACAGGGTTTAATGGTCTTTCATCTTACATTCACTTGAGATTAGTGTTTGATTTGCCTTTAAAGATACGTGTAGGCTATCTGGAGGTGTCTGAACAGCTTCTCTTGGCAGATATGACAGATGTATGCATCTTGGCACAGGCCGATGTTGACCCCAACTCCACCCGTATGGGAGCTGTTATTCCAGTATTAGTATCTCTGCCTCTAACATCTTGGCTTGTGTAACAATCAGTGGTACATTCATTTCCACTCCAAGCACTATACGCAGAAGGTGAAACACGTCAAATCTCAAATTTAGCTCTCTCTCTCAAAAACAAAACACAACAAAACAAAAACCGGCTGCTCCCTACACAGTGTTTGGCAGACGACATGGCGGTTTCAGGTGTGGCCAGACTTCCATCGTTAAGCCTTGGACTAAAATAACAGGTTAAACAAATAGTTGGCAAAAAATCTTTTTGTCTGACACTTTTAAATAAAATTAAACGCCAAATTATAACGGTCGAGCTATATCCTCAGCGTTTTTAATTTGGCTTTTGTGTTGTTGAAACATTGTTAATAACTATTGTTGTTGTTGTTAGCAATTGATCATCTATTCAATGCCCTTTTCCATGACTAAAAAGCTGAAATGAAACATGTACAAAGAGCTTTTAAGATGCTGTGAGTCTTTTTCAGCATAATCAAACTTAAAACTCCTATGGGATGAAATGTAATCACCTCAGTTAATTCATGTGCTTTGGTCTGCAGATTTAAACAAGCCCACATGATTTGGAGTTCTAAAATACAGCTAAAAATGACTTACAGTTGGTTATTTTGTTTATATACAGTGCATCATATGAGCTTTGTACATTTATTAACCAGGACTAGTGTTATATTTATTTTACTTTCACAATCTTTGAAAGGGAAGGTCATCAGTCAGCTTTCCGTTTAACTTTAAAGTTCTCTAATTTTACTTAAAGGATACATGAAACGCATTGGTTTATTTCTTAATGTGCAGATTATCATGTGTAATAACATGTAACGGTACAAACAAATTTTTCAGCTTTGACTTTTAGGGATACAAATGGCTCAAAATTACAGTTTTCTTAAGGCCCCAGTGGTCAGTGCAGTGGTGATATCGATCATCGTAAGAGAATATATTAATAAAATGTTTAAAAAGAACTCTGTGAGGGACAGACTGAACGGGTCTGGCGGAATAGGGGCAGGGGTACTGTGAACAGGCCGAATGGGGGCAGGCGTAGAGGCGTGGAGGGGGTGGTAAGCTGGCCTGAAGAAGCCATGCAGTATCTGTATACAAATTTTTTTTTTTTTTTTTTTTTTTTTTTTGATTGTTGTTTTACGCCGTACTCAAGAATATTTCACTTATGCGACGGCGGCCAGCATTATGGTGGGTGGAAACTGGGCAGAGCCCAGGGGAAACCCACAACCATCCGCAGGTTGCTGTCAGACCTTCCCGCGTACTGTATACATGTCACCTTGCCCACACTGTGGCAACATGGTTCACCGGGCTCGGGTCACTTTGGGGATGTTCACCGAGTTCGGAGCAAGATCAACGATGATGTAATTTCTGAAAAAATCTGACCATTGATGGAAAATATGCATAATATAGAGGGGTAATTAACAGGTATAGAAATACCCATGAAATGAAATTTTTTTAACAAAAATTCCGGGGCGTAATTTTCTTCATTTGGCATAGAAACATAATCTTTGTTTTATAATTCCTTTCCATGTATCATTTAAAAGTAACAATTGCATTCAAATTTGAAACTGCCCTACTTTTTATCCTTACATTTAATCTTGCCTATAATAAAAATAATTCTGTGTATCATATACACATGCTATAAACGTTGTGACACACCTTTCAACAAAACTATGTTATAGCATTGTAATTTTCCTTATCTATGTGTATATCTTCTCCTGAGCATAAGTCAGGCCTGTGTCAGATGAGCAGGAAAATAGTGTCTAAATGCTTCACCTTGTTTATATTGATCTGTCTGATTTGTCTACCAGGGTACTGACAGGGTCCTGCCCCCCAGTTGTAATCTCTGGCACTGAAGCTTTGTTTTACTTGGTTAACAGATCTGGCTGTGCTCTCCTCTGTCAACCTCTGGCCCCGCCTTTATCTACAGGCAAGGCAGATGGTAAGTGTTAACAGACAATGCAATTGTTCTGTTCTCTAATTGCATGGCACATTATGAAAACAACAGTATGTATTTATCTTTACAGCCTGATGAAAACTTCTTGGCTGTGTCAACACAAGTTCATTGCTAGCCCAATAAAATCAGTGTAAGTGTCAGTGGCCTATTGTACTTGATTTTCATTCCCACCATAAATGATGTGTCAGCAATAAAGGAATGGGTGAGATATCAGGTCAGTAGAAGTAGAAGGCTTTCCTGGAATAGCAGCCAGCAACCAATTCCAGACACAATATTACTGTATTTGACCTTAAATTTTGTCCAGCAAAGAATTGTCTGAATTATTTCAAATAGGAAAATACTTTCTAAACAGAAACAAAAAATATCAGGATGTTAGGAATGTCATGCACATCTGCCATTGACCTTAATATGACAGGCTGAATCTTGGTAACTATGGCATGTGTGTGGTAGTTACACTTCATTTTCCTGAATTTTAAATGGATGACAAGTAAGTACATGTACAGTTAACCTGTCTTTCTGCTACCAGAGAATTTGGTGACACTTAAAAGTGATTTGTTTTCTCTTTTGCTGTTACTATGTATATTATGTAGATGCAGTACCATAAAAGTGCTTGTTAGTACATACCTCTTAACTTGACATGCTCTACTGCAGTAGAGCCTACATATGCTTATAGCCCCTTGGCCAAAGCTGTTTCCCCTACCATACCAAATTAGATTAGATGAAAACCTGTTTAAAGATATCTATCATTTAGAAAAAAATACCTCCACAAATACATAACTGGATGCTTGATATCACCTAAAACTTGGACAAAAAATGCCCGAAATGGTACGCCCCACCAGTCTGCCAGCTGGAATTTATCAATAGCTTTAGCTGAGGGGGGAAGTGACGGTGATGAAATGGAGATTTATCAACAAGATAAAGGACAGAGTAAATTAGACAAGCTAGAATGCAGGAATTGCTGTTGGTTTTCCAGTTTTCTTTTCTACTAGCTGTAATCAGATTGTAATTCTAGCTGCAGAAAAACAGGTATGAGCAAGAAATCTTGAAGCATTGAAGTGTTGCAGGCTTGCATTATTATCTCAAGTACTTGGTTCTGGTGCGTCAACCAGAGGAAATGCAACGAAATGGTTTGTTTGTTTTACAGCCAGAAGAACTTGAGGATGAAATGTTTTACCATGCAACTTACAGATGACTTACGCAATGTTGTTCAGCTCTCATCCATGTTAGCAGTGTGTTCAAGTCACTTTTTGCATTGCATTACATGCTGGCTACACCTTGAAGAGGCCCCAACTATTATAAATTTGCATGACCTGTCTGCAGACATTTTTCATATGTACATGATTTATATATTATGTGCAGTTATATATACAGTATCTTGACTCTATTCTTAGTTCAAATTTATAAATTTTGACTTTGATGCTTTGTTATTGTCAACCAGATTACAGTATCTCCAACATATTTTATTTCACTAAAAAGGTATTTATAATTGCAGGTCAACTTTTAGCCAAGCAGGAAAGTTGCTCTATAAATCTGAAGGTCTTCATACAGGCTTAGATGGCTCTAATTTGCCTTTGGAAGCAAATAGAAATACTAAAATGTCTAATTTTCATTTTTCTTCACCAGTTGATTTTGTTTTTTTATTTGAATGCATATAATGATACATTTTTTCAGTTACATAAGAAAGAGTTATTGTCTTAATTAAAACAGGCCAGTCCATGTTGGCGTTAAACCTAGTGTCATTAAAAAAAGAACAAATTAAAGTTGAAAGGCTACTCTTTGAGCTGCTGCTCTTTAATTAAATAGTTGAAAGGGAACAAGTTAAAAAGGCAACACCTCGAGATTGGTCCTCGTGGCTGTCACTTTGTGATGTCAAACTTCACCTCGGTCACTGCCTGAGTGGGCTAAGGGTTATACTTACTTTAAACACTAATTTTACACATCTTGACAAATATTTTGGCCAAAAAAAAAACGTGTCCATGACTAATGTACATGGGTGTCCTGTGTAATTTTTACAAAAACATATTTTTGACAATAATAATAATAATAATAATAATAATAATAATCTATATAATCATGAAACTGTACACAACTGCATTACATTGGAAGTACAGTGTAGCCGTGCTATAGCGCTCCCGTTTGGGGACAAGTTTCTAAGGGGGTTATGTAGACTACCTTGTGCTACAGGGAAATGACCTTGGGATCTAGTACACTGTACATACATACATACATTGAGTTTTCAGATTTGGATGAGCTAGATTTCTCCAGGTTCAAGCTGTGCAGAATAACTGTTTAAAATTTAGAGTTGTTGAGAGAGCCTGGTGACAAATTTCCAGCTCAATTTCCCTGTTCACTCCCCATTGCTGGGAATGACAGTGGTAACCACAAGGTTGTCAGTTTGTTGAATTGAGCAGCAGAGATGACAGCAACTGTCTAGCAGTTATTATGATTAGCCATTTCTTATGTAAAAAAGGAAACTGACATTATAATATTAATGCTGTAGATGTAAATCACAAGAAATATAACCAGTGTTTGATGATAATTTTCTTACCAAGCAGTCTGGAGGGTATCAGTACTTTGGCGTAACTTCATCTTTTACATCGTTACATTAGTTCAACAAACAGCATGAAACTTACAGAGAAACTGATGATACTGACCTACTACAGCACAGAACAATTGCTTGTAATGTTACTTTATCCCTGTTTATTTTTGGTTTTCACACCATGTTACCTGCTTGTAATTATGGACCTGTGGCGTTTTAACTTGTTAATTATTTCTAATTGACCAATAATTTGTAAGTCATAATTTATGCCAGGATTATATGAACATTACTAGTGAAGATGTAAGTTATCATTCCCCTAAGTGCCCTATTTTAGGGTAAAAGGCCACGTAATCTCTCCATAATTGCTTCAGGGGCTCTTATACATGCACCTGCGTGATGATGTGAAGGTATATATATAGTTCTCTTGCCATATTTGTCGTTTATTATCTGCTTTATGTGACACAGGGCTCTTGTTTTCTTTATCTGAAATTAAGATAATCGCATGGTGTCAATTTGAGCTGCGTGACTTACCTGTGAATTAGGAAGAAGATGAGGCTTCTGTCATGTTAAGTGTCTAGTGTCAGTAGTATACCTGCAGGCAGGTGTTTTGGTGTTTGTATTGCCCTTCTGACACACTCATGATTTATCATCGTTCAGGTGTGACATGAAGGGGATGAATGTCATAGGTGAGTCAGGCGTCAAATTTAATATGTATGATCATGACTGTTCCCCCTCCCCATTTTTTTAACAGGACCAAAGAACAGTATTTTGGATTTTCTTCACTATCAGGTTAAAACAGACTCCCTAAAATTATAATTTAGTAATTCAGGCTTGCAGAGACATGACAGATCTTCCAGAGGACATTAAGAGGACTTCCTGTAATATGTTATTAATTATTATCTGGAAACATCCATAATTAAAAAATTATAAGACTGGACTACTGGTAAAATAGTATCACTGACGTTGCAGTGATGACCTATCACCTTCAACAGAGTAAACGCTCTACATAGGGAATAATTTTTTCACTATAACTATTTTTCCAGTAGACCAGTCTTGTAATTTTCTATTTTTGTTACTTACCTGGATGTCTAATAACCTTCATTATTACATCCATAATTAGGGTTAATACTTCTACATGTAGCTAAACTGTGAGAATTTGAGATAATCCGTTCATGTATCAAATAATTTAACTTTGCATTATCATGCTGACAGTTTTATACATGCATGTAGATTGCTACATGTAAACACGTATTATTGATAAGGCACAGTTTTTTAATCCCTTTAGAATATTTTTGGATTGCGACTTTCTGGGGTAAGATTTTTTTTTACATTTTAGTTTTAACAGCAACCCCCAAGATTTTTTGGAAGACCACATTCTCTGCACTGCGCACAAGATGTAAACATAAGATTGGCATGCTTTCCCTGCCCTTGATCATTTTGATTCTTATATATAACTGGTAAACTCAGGATAAGTCGTAGGACCTATTACTGATGTTATGTTAATGTGATAGACTTTTGAGGATGCTGAGTGATCCTTGTTGTGCTCCTGGAAGATCAGCTCCTTCAGACTCCCTGGTAGGTGTCTTGATCAGGACTGGTGGCTCTTAAAAAGTTTAAAGCCAAAAAACGATGTGCCAGCCCTCTTCTGAGACCCAGCTTCCACTGATAACATTGATAGCCTAACCTCCAGCTTGGCAGTGCCATCAACAACAGATATTATCCTCAAGTGATGGATTTGCACAAGTGCTCACCCAGCAGATTAGGCCAGTTCTATAACCGTTAGAACTTTTTTTCATGTCTAATATTTAATGCGCTGACCTCGGCAGTATTCCCTTCATCAGATAGTCACTAACTTGTGTCTTTGAAATGATGCTATAGAGTTACAAGGTTTTTATGATGCAATGTGCCATCATTAATATGTAGTTCCAACTGTTAGGGATGAGAGAAAAGCTATAACGTACTATAAGTCATATATACCTCACATGTACATATAATTGTCCGTGCACATATACACATGTACCCTCTTTCATAATATATGTATGACCCAAAGTTGCCACTGCTACATGTATGTCACAGCAAGCCTGCATGGAAATAAGCTGTAGCACAAGGACATTGCCCTACACCAAATACTATTTTGCCAGGGGCCAACTGCTTGGTACAGGACAAAAGTGCCATGTAAACAACATTTTACATATAACTTTTTTTAATACGTGAATAGCTGGAAGATTCCCAGAATTGCACACCATCATTCATATTCTTGAAGAGGATGTAAACAAGTTTTGTAATGCCACCTTATGAAAATGTACATCTGAATCACACTTTGTACCCTTTTTATAAATAAATCCACAAGGAAGGATGTCAGTACAGTTCACATGTATTTATGTTAAGTTTGTAGACAAGGACAGAAGAAAGAATAATATTCATACTCAGCATAAATGTGATACCTGAAGATTATTATTTTAGTTTACAGTATGCAAACACAAAAAAAGAAACTAGACAAACAACAACTGTGTTTAGGGAAGGAAAACTGATGTGTGCATTCTGGGGTAAGCTTTATGTACCTTTCCCTTTCTCTGGGTTACCTGATATGACAGCTGTGTGTTGTGTTGTGGAACTTTGAATCAGGTACACTTTAATTTAAAATTTTTGGTGAAAATTGGCATGTGTTTGTGTTTGAGACCATATCATAGCTATCGCCTGGATTACACTGCAAACTGTCAATTTAAAACATTTTTATCAACTCATGAAGCAAAGATTTGATGATATAGGATATTCTTCAAGAACTACATGCATGAAGATCCAATCACAAACTTAATTTCCTTTACTGAAATGACATCGTTTGGTAACAAAACTTTACCAGTCATTAAAAGCATATGGTTGAGGAGAAACTGTAGACTGTTGCTGATTGCATTGCTACTCGGTTGTTCATTAAAGTAGAGGATAGTTCCAAGCACTCCAGTCTTTCTTGCTGTATTTTCAATGTGAAGAAATGACCCCATAGTACCCAGACGAGCCACACAATCCATCATGTTTCCTCAGACATTAGCTGAACCATTGGCCCACTGGACCACATGTGACAGACTCTGCCTTATCTCCTCTCTGATATCTAGGAAAAACATCTCTGATCAGTTTTTAAATCTAGCTGCCCTTGCTACCAATTTTATCAGCAGCTGTTGGAGCCGTTCCTCACATAAATTTGGGGATGCCCCAAATGCTGTTTGTAGTGATTCCTGTTGAGAATGCTGTGTGACTTTGTTGGATATCCTTAGAGGGGGGTTCCACTTCCTTCTTAAAGGGCCCTTCCCTGAGCTTTAGCCTACCCCACACACTTGTTCATACCAATTTATGTCTGTTGATCCTTAAGTACAGTTTGATGTGCTATACACTGTGGAGCTGAAGGGGAACTGCTGCATTTCTGTTTACCAGATTGTGAGTGGCTCCAGAACTGTGCACTCCACACATCCCTCCAGAGAATGATGTTTGAATCACGCTTGCCACTCAACACCTCAACACAAAGCTTTGGAGAGAAAAAAAAGGGCAAGAAAAAGACAAAGTAGGTAAGTAATGACAGCTCATCTGTTTTGATTTTATTTTTAATGTTATGACCCCCTTATTTTTCATCATTATTGTACAGTTTGGGCTTCGTGTTTGATTATCAATCTGATGATTAGAATCAAAAAAGTTGCATATTTTCGTGGTTGACAGGGATGGTCTGGTATGTAATCATTCTGGTTTCCAAAGGACTCTTGTTGAGAAAGTTGTCAAAAAACCATGGCTTTGTCATTTGTCTGATGGAGAGAATTTGGAGCGTAGCTTTAGAGTAACATTCCCATTAGGAGGAATCTTTTCTGAATGTTAGTATGATTTGGTATTTCGGCAAACAGCAAAACGTGAGTTCATACATGAATGACAAAACATGAATTGAAAAGACATGGAACCCCCTTCAGTAAACTATCTTGTGTCATTAATCAGGTATCACTTTTAAGGGGTCATCACAATGATTGGACTCAAGGCAGTTAAATTACCTTATTTTATGGACAGTGATTGGAAAGACAGACATGTGTATATTTCTTGAGGTAAAATTTTATTCAGCATTATAAATCCATGCTCTGTAACAATGTCTGTAATAGAAAATCCCAACGTCTTGATTTGGTGTTTTGGAAAGAAAATGAAAAGAAACTTCAAAGGCTACATCCAGAGCACTAATTGAGGTAATCAGCTGTTTAAAAATAGTATTGTGTGTTGAGTAAACAGAGTAAAGATGGACTTACCCATGAAGATTTTGGTGGCTGGCTGGTTAACTGTTGATGTACATGTTTGCAGTGGTTTGGAAAGTTCATAGCTAAAGCAGATGTGTAGAAATAAGACTGTATTATATCCTGTAAGTTTGTTAAGTCCGTTTGCTGTCAGGCCATCAATATACTTCTGTGGGTTTCTGTGGATTTGAAATCAACTTATCATTTATAAAGTCCTCTAGAAATAATAGAGTACATGTATTCTTGACTGATGGGATGTGGTTGTCCCCATGGGTGACACGAGTTGGTGTTCAGCGTACAGTAGGTCATTGTGAAAATAAATATTTGTTAAATATGATGAATTGATCAGTTTGGAAGCAGAGTTGGGTGCTGCAATGTAAAGACTGAAAATATGATATAGACATTTGATATAGACATTTGATATAGACATTTGGTATAGACATATGATATAGACATGTGATATATGTTACTGTTACATCTTAACGATCATTTATTAGTTTTAAACAATAGAAAAAAAATTCTACCTACATATATCTCCTTTCAGATGAAATGTTGTGAAAACTATTCAAAATATGTGCAGAACTCATTGAAAAAAATTTTGGCGTATCTGCCTTATGTTAATAATGTCTGTCCAGAGTAGAATTAAAGCTTGGACGTCATGGTATGCATTTGATGAAGCTAGTCCCATGGAAGTCTGTAACTTAATTAAGCTTCAAAGGAAACATCTATGCTTAATTGAGGCAATGAGCGCTTTGAAAATAATGGTTTGGAGAGCAGACAGTGTTTAGCTGACTATCCATTGCTGATGAGGATTTTGGTGGCTGGCTGGTAACTGTTGATGTACATGTTGGCAGTGTTTTGAGGAGTTTGCAGCTGAAACAGCTGTGTGGAAATAAGCCTGTAATGTATCTTGTCCCATTGGTAAGCCCACTTTGTAATCAGGGCCTGGATTAACTTGTGAGGTTGGGCAAAAAGGGGTGTTCCTAGAACTGAAAAACTTGTCAGTTTTAGTCCAGCAATAAATTACTGGTTAAGTTAGGCAGGCGACCTGTGTCAGCAAGTCATCCCTGGAATAAACAGCCTGTCAGTAAAGATAAATCTCAGTTTACACACCCCACAGATTGTATGCACATCGTCATCTGTACACTAAACCAGCTCTAGTTAGGCGTAAAATTTTTGCCTGCATTTCTTGTTTTGTGCTGAGCATGATGACAGAAATTGATATATTTTGAAAATGGAACAAATTTGTGTAAGTTAGATGTTCACTGTTACAATATTCGAATTGTAACTCTATATTCAAATGCTACTGTCATCTTTGTACACAAATGGACCTCTAGTCCAGAGTAAAATTGACCTTTGGTTTAGTTGTGTTTATTAACTTCTTAGTAAAATGTAATTTATACTGGCCAAGCTTTTTCTTTTTTAAATGTAAAATAAATGTGTCAGTGTAAATGTTGTTTCTGCATTGTTTAAAATAAAACATTTACCATTAACTACATTTTTTTATTAGGTAGATGAAGTGTGTCATGCGCATGCATGTGAAAAGCAGTCATTGGTTGTATATACTTATCTTTTAAGGTTGCATAGTAAACTTCTTGAAAATTCTTTACTTTCCATGAGTTACTCCAGACTGAATAAGGTATCAACAGGCTAGATGAGACTTT